>NW_017297941.1:241961-242896 GCF_001594075.2 Trachymyrmex cornetzi
TCGCCACAGGAGCGTCACTTCCGGTTTTCGAGTATAGTAGAGTCGCGTAGAAACGCGTAGAGTAATCACGTGTCGAGTCTCGTCGTGTCGCGTAACGACGCTTATTGCAGTTGCGTTATCGTTTAGTATCGCGTCGCGTAGGCACGCTTGCTATAATTGCGTCGCCGAGCATTGTGTTGTCGCGTCGGAACGCGGATTGTCGCGTTGCCAAGCTGATTTCCGGTAGTGGTGACCGAGTAGAGTCCGTTTCCGGGATTCACGTGCCGAATAGAGTCGTGTTGCATAGAGGCGGTCGCTATAATCACGTCGCACCATCGCCGTGGCGTTGGCCGCGGGCCGGCGTTACACGTCCGGGAATCTGGTGGTACAGCGGGTACGGGTTCTGGCCGGTTGTCGAGGGGCGGGCGTTTGACACCGTCGAAAGATACCGCGGGGAAGGTCGGGGCTCGTGCTGTAGCGTATGACCGGCGTTCGGCGCTAGAAATAAGTTAGCGACTCTCGGTGCGAGTACCGAGAGTATCGGGTAGAGCGGCGGAGCGAAGCTCCGGAAGAAACTTGTAATTGCGAACTCCATGTAATTAATTCTACTTTATCACATTTTCTCAAATATAATTGTTCTTATTATTACGCTCTCGCGTAGTTTATTCTTGTGGCCTATCTCTCTCGCCTTCCGATAAATTTCCCACACCTTTTGTAACCCACCCCCTGCCGTCGCGAAAACGTTACGGGCAAAGGTGAGGAGAATTCGAAAAGAGTGGCACGCTCTCTCGTGCCTGGCGCCCAACCTAGTAATAAGAATTACAATTCTGGCCGAAGAACCGCCTGGCTGTCGCAAAATTCTGCTACCGAGGGAGAGAAGATACTTTTGCGTACTTTGAGTACCGAGAACACGCGACGAAGTTGTGCCGTTGCTCGCGAGTACGGTTACAATACAT
>NW_017297941.1:243036-259724 GCF_001594075.2 Trachymyrmex cornetzi
AGGTCAAGGTTACATTGATTTTATGAAATGGAACACCCTATTTTTGATTCAAGAATCTAATAGCTGATGTCGAGAGCTTTCCAAAACGCTATAATGAAATATTTTTTTATGAAGTACTTTACAAGTTATAATGCTTCAAAGTTACAGTATCGCCGGCACTAGCATTACCCAAGATATGTAATGCCGCGCGTTATGTTTTTGTTTGTGCGTTAACTGAAGGTCAAGATTCACGGACCACCGACCGATCTCGCCTTGACTGGCCAGTCTCCAAAATTAAATATTTTGGGTAATGCTAATGCCGACGATACTGTAACTGAAGCATTATAACTTGAAAAGTACTTCATAAAAAAATATTTCATTCTAGCGTTTTGGAAAGCTCTCGACATCAGCTATTAGATTCTTGAATCAAAAATAGGGTGTTCCATTTCAGAAAATCAATGTAACCTTGATCTGACCTTGGCTACGCAACCCAAGGTCAAACTGATGGGATCAGTAAATAGATATTTTTAAACCATATAACTTTTGTCTGAAACACTTTTCTGTAAAACTTATATTTCCCGAGATATTTAGGTGTCCCGACCTTTTTGGGACACCCTGTATATGCCTCGCCATTGTTCTTCCTTTCTTTCGGCTTTTTCCTTAAGTGACATTACCTCTTCGCAATATTCCGCGAATACCTTCCAATTGTCCCTTGAACTCATGGATCTAATCAATATATTTGACAGTGAGAGATCCTCCCCGAATGCATCATAAAGTCTCCGCCTATGTATCGTCCACGATGGGCACTCTGCCAGTGTATGCTGGGCTGTGTCGTCTGCTCCAAGGCAGTGTGCACAGGTGGAGTGACTCTACCTTGCGTATTTCATACAGATAGAACCTAAAGCAGCCATGTCCCGTTATGATTTGCGTGACTCTGAAAGTTAACCCTCCCTGTTCTCTGCCCACCCAGCTGAGTAGTTCGGTGACCATAATCTCCCTAACTCTTCATCCCAGTCCTCCGCGAGGAAGAGCCAGGAGGTCCCTCCTCCATTTATCAATAGCCCTTATGCGTTCTTCCTCCCTTATTTTGTCTCTTATCCGAGGAGCTATAAATCCGTTCTTATTAATAATTGCTTTTGACTCTGTGATAGATACGTCTGTATCTCGCTGTCTGGTGTACGAACGGTACCATTCGCGCGAGAATAGCCGCCGCCGAGTGTGAAACCGTCCTATATGTGCTGATCACTCTCAATGCAGTCCGCCTGAATATCCTTGACACTTCATAGTTAATCTTTCTATCCTTGGCAATCACGTCCGCTCATACAGGGGAGCCGTACATCATGACTATTATCCCGGTATATAATCTCCTGCGCTGTTTGCTAGGTCCCCTAAAGTTACCCATACTACGGGTTAGTGAACCTACTGTTTTTTCTGCTTTAGTGCCTATCATTCTGAAGTGATTGCTGAATGTCCACCATGTATCCAAGATCATTCCAAGGTATTTCATGTTGGATTTTACCGGGATGGCGACACTTTCCACATTTACGCTACCAGGAGGCAAGCTGCCATGCATGAAAGCGATCGCTTCGGTCTTCTCAATCGAGACACTCAGATCCAATCGGCCTATGTGGTCTATCAAACCCTTGACCTCATATTCCGTCGCTATTAACGCCTCCTCGAATGTATCACCCGATTCCACCTAAGAGAGTGTCGTCGGCATAACAAATACACCTGGCCCCCATGGGGCGACGCACCCTCAGGACCTCGTCATATCCAACGTTCCACAGGGTGGGCCCAAGAACCGAACCTTGTGGAACATCACACGTCACATCCTCACACTTGAGGCCTCCATCGCGGTTCACATATAATAGTGTCCTATTCGATAAGTAATCGTCAATTATCGCTATGAAATGTTCATTGACTCTGACACGAAGTGCGAGTCGTATTACTCCCCATGGCAGTGAATTAAACGCGTTAGAGATATCTAAAGAAACGGCAATTACCATCCTATTTTCACGTACCTCCGCGTCAACTCACTCTCTAAGGCAAAGTATCGTGTCGACCGTCGATCTATTTGTCCTGAACCCAAACTGGTATTCCGATAATCCCTCTTCTCTTTCCAGGAAGACCTGTAGTCTTGAGTTTAAAATTCTTTCGAACAGCTTGCCAATCTCATCTAATAAGCAGATTGGCCTGAATGACGATGATGCGTCTCCACTCTTATTTGGCTTCCTTAGGAGCACCAGTCTGGCTCGTTTCCATTGGGCAGGAAACACTCCTTCCCGCAAGCAGGCATTGAAACATGCGGTCATCCAGGGAGGCAACAGCTCCAATGATCCCGTTAAGATTCTGCCTAGTATTCCATCTGGTCCCGGTGCCTTACCTTTGGAAATACTAGCTTCCGCCTCTAATAGCTCCGGGATACTTATTGCTAATTCTGGGGTTAATTTTCTCCTTTCTACATTCTCCACTTGTGCATGTGTCCTTCTGGAAAACAGAGTAGATATTACCCTCTCCAGCGCATCCGGTAGTAGCTCCTCCATGACAGACGGTGCGACTGGCCGTAAATGCTTTGTAACTAACCTATATGGTCTGCCCCAAGGATCCTCATCCAGAGTTGTAAGTTCCTGCCAGGCGTTATTCTTCGACCTTCAAATTGATCCACGCAACTTGCGACGAGCGATCTGCAGCTCTCCCCAAAGCTCTTTAGTTTCTTCAGAGCTTGCATTTCTTCTTTTGGCTTTTTGCACCCTTCTCCTGCAGCGAGTACATACATGTCTCAGCTTTTCAATCTCCGCATTCCACCAATAGACGGAGCCCTTCCTCTTTCTTGATCTCGGCATCGAACAGTTCGATACTTCTTTTAAAATATCCGATATTCTATTAGCGCCCTGTTCAGCAGAAATCTCTTCTATTCTTGTTCCCCATGTTTTAACAAGTAAACAGGCCCTTGCATGATCCGGATTAAACTTCTTAAAGTTCTATCTATTAAAATATCTCTCTGTGATCATTCTCCTCCAGCGTTCTAAGGAGTCTGCATTCACTTCGATATATAAAAATATATCTATGGTCCGAATGCGATTCAGACCCTGTATCCACCCACTAGTTCGACACTTGACCCACAGCTCCTCTCGTTGCCCATGAGGTATCGACCACAGATTCTCTCCTCGAGTGAACACAGGCGGAGACCCCACCTCGATTTAAAATGAACAAGTCTAAAGAGTTCTCGACCGTTCTCACTCCAAGTCCACGACTCGACTAGCCGCGCCCGCGACTACTGCTAAAGCGACCCGCTCCTGTAATTTCTAGTCTATTATTGCCGTATCGACCACTACCCGGACGCGCCAAGGGACTCCCCCGCACCTCATATTCCCCTCCCGTGTTGATGAACTAGAAAAATTGAATTATTTTTGTTGTGAAGATCATTTTGATGTACGTATTATATAAAACATATTTTTTTTGCTCTTTAATTAAAACAATTATAAAAATATTAATCATGTTCATGTAAAAATATCCAATATAATTTTAAACGTAATATAAATAATAAAAAAACATGTTTTTAATGTGTAAATGCCATTTTTTAAATGTTTTTAACCTTACATTAATAAAATTTACCAGAACAACTTGCTTTTTCAATTTTCAACATTTTTTCTTTTGCAAATTTCTTATGAAATTATCAACTGAATTTTTTTTAGTACAAATGAATTTTTTTAGTACAATGAATTTTTTTTAGTACAAAAGTTAAATATTAATTGATGAATTGAGAATGTATAAACTGTTCTTTCTTTTTTATATTTAACAATGTACTTGACAACTGATTATCTAATTGCTTTTGCTTTAGCTTGTTCAATTACTTTATAAAATTAGAGTTGTCACCTAAATTCTCAGTCGTAGATTCAAAATTCATTATCATCTTATTAGTTGTAATAAATTTTTTTTAAGTTGCAGCATTAGACACAAGGCTAATTTTCTCCAATAACATTCAACCTCAGTTAGAGATGTAGATATGGTCTATTAATCCACATTAAGAAGGCTATACCATGCTTACATTCTCCTATCATTAAATTCGATATATTTATAGAAATTTATATATTTATACTGTTACAGATATGTATTACTATATATATAAAAATTTTTATCTTGGATTAATTTTTTTTTAAAGTCGCAAATGACTATTGTATAAGGATATTTAAACGACTGTTTATTAAATTATTACTTTTATGATTTTATATATAAAAATTTAGTTGTTTTTTAAACTATTGCTCTCAAATATTTTAACCTATGTGATGTTGCACATTCAAAGTATTCTACGTGTTAAACTATTTCTTTTTCTTCGTCGATAATATAGATTACAATAAAATCTTTTTGTCAGACTCGGTGTTCAGGACAGATTCTTCCTTTTACTGTACAAATAGAACCTTCCCGTTTGACGCAAACATAACCTATAAGTTATACTCCGCTATAACGGAGTCAGTATAATTTTTTCTTGATGATCTATGATAGATATATTAATTATAATATTTATTCATGCTACTTAGAATAAAATTGAAAAGTTATCACTCTAGTAATAAAAATGTACTTATAAAGTTGCTTTTATTCCTCGAACTTCTGGAACATTATGTCACTTATCACTGATAATATACTTCCAAACCATAAATAGTTATTTGTGATAAAATCGTTGAATTGACTTTAATTAATTCTGGATCCAGTTAGTTTGGCATTTTATTTTAATATTCTTAATTTATAAAGAAATTTTTAAGCAGACAATTTTAAGATTTCGCTTTAGCCTTCCAGCGTAAGCAAACGGTTGCAGACGACTTATTGCCAGGGTTGGGTAGTGCTAAGTTAAAAAATAATAAATATGTATAAAGACTCTTGTTATCAAATAAAAATAAAAATTAAGTAAAGGGCATATAAGAGTCAATAAGCAGTAAAACTTAAAAGTAAAATAAAGACATATAATATAATTACTCGATATAAATTCTTACAATATCTCGGTGGTATAATGTCTCGATTGTCTAATAATTACATGTTTCGGCTTCTTGATCGAGCCATCCTCAGATTCACAAAATATGTAGTCGTAAAACGTAACAAACGAGTGAATACAAAAACCATGATATGAATATTTAAATTAGCAATCTCCGATGGATTGTACGTCGATAGACAGAAATTGTTCCCAAACAGTTGGTAGACCGAATGTTGAAATTTCAATCAAACTGTGAAATAATACGAAAAATTGAGAACAATCTAAAAGATCAAATTTATTACTTTTAAATCGTCAATCAAAGTTAAACTCACCGGAGAAGTCACAATATATGATAAAAATTAAAAAGTGTGTCCAATAATGGTCAAGAACTTTTATGGAAAATACGTCAATCACATATTAAAGCAAATTGGATGACAAATTTAACGTATGTGAACGTGACAAGAGTCAAGCGACGACTGAACAAATTTAACGCAGTAACCGGTGATGCAAAGTCACATAATGTTTATTATTGGTAAATATGATTTATGAAGACCTATAGTGTCCGTTTGTAGATTTAAACTGTTCTTCTGCTTTTTGATATTAATCATTTGAGAAATTAAATGTTTTCTATAGCACGGTTCTTCGTCAACAATTAAAATGTTATCCCAATCAAAATCATGTTCAAATTCCAATCTATGTGCAGTTATAACTGAATAATTAGAAGTTTTCCAATTAATATGATTGCGATGTTCTGCGATTCTCGTTTTAAGTTGTCTTCCGGTCTGGCCAACGTAAGACGCATCACAATCCTTACAATTGATTTTGTACACCACATTACTTTTGTTAAATTGTGGGCAAGGATCTTTTTGAGCTTTAATGAATTTTTTTAGTTCATTTGTGCTATAAAACGAATTTGTGCTATAAAACCTTTCATCGGTTTCTATTCCAGAAGGTGTTCAGTGCCTTTTGCAATTAGGTGGAAACTTTTTGCTTCCCATTTGTTATAATAGCAAATTAATTTTTAAACTCATAAAAAATGTTGAATTCAATATAAAAAAAATTACAGATGTCTGTCCACAACTCAGTTAGAAATAATTCTATTGCAATAATAAACAGCCTAATTTCTCTCAAACCAAAAAAGAATTTTGTTATCAAAAAATTACAAAAAGCAACACGTTTAACTAAGCAATTTTTAAAGGACAATAGTAACATTATTTTCACTAAAGCTGACAAAGGCAACTTAACGGTAGCACTAGACAAAAACATGTATCTTGAAAAAGTTAAAACAATACTTGATGACAAAGACACGTACATGAAAATTCTCAAGGATCCTACGAGTAAAATTAACAGTAACTTGAGGCAACTGTTGGCAGGATGGAAAAAACAAAATTACATTTCGGAATTAACCTACAAACAGCTCTAGTGTAGTGATGGTAACATTCCTAGGGCTTACGCGTTGCCAAAAGTGCATAAACTAAATTGCCCATTTAGAATCATCATATCCTCTTTGGATAGTGCATTGTATAATTTGGCAGCGTTCTTACATGGTCTGATTGTGAAAAGTATTCCTAAAGCGGCTAGTAACATCGAGAACAGTTTTGAATTAGTTCAAAAATTAAAAAACATTAAAATTGATCATAGGTTTAGTTTGGTGTCGTTGGACGTAATATCACTCTACACTAACACTCCAACGGATTTAGCAATAGATACTCTTTCTAATAGATGGGACATTATTTGCAAGAATTGTAATTTACCGAAAAATGAATTTATCAAAGCTGTTCGCCTAGTGTTGGATTCAACTTTTTTCACGTTTGACAATCAATTTTACAAACAGACTTTTGGAACGCCTATGGGTTCACCGCTTTCTCCGATTGTTGCTAACCTAGTTATGGTGGATTTGGAGAATTGGGTGTTGAGTAATATTCAATATTATATACCATTCTATTATAGGTATGTAGACGACATCGTTCTTTGTTTACCGAATTCTAAAATTGATTCTATCCTTGAAAAATTCATTCCATCCAAGGTTACAATTCACCTTGGAAGTGGGTGGTAATTCTATTAATTTTTTGGACACAACTATAATTTTAAAAAATAATTCATTAATATTTGACTGGTATCAAAAACCAACATTTTCAGGAAAAATTTTGAATTTTTTGTCTCAACATCCAATCTCGCAAAAGAAAGGCATAATTTTCAATCTGGTAGATAAAATTTTTTATATCTCACATCCACAATTTCACGAAAAAGAATCTTGAATTTGTTGTTAGGATACTTTTAGAAAACAATTATCCATTAAATTTTATATTCGATACTATTAATGAAAGAGTAAAAACATTAATAAATAAATTGAATTTTTGTTCAGCTAATAAAAAAACAAATAACAATTTAGCTAAAGAACGTGTTAAATGGTTTTCCATACCATATTTGGAAGAGATATCGAATAAATTCAAGAATGCAATTAATGGGGTTTGCCATAGAGTTTCATTTTTTAGTTTGAACAAGTTGAATCGCTTTATTAAAGTTCATAAAGATTCTTTAAACAATGGACTAAAAAGGAATGTGGTTTACAAGATCAACTGTTGTGATTGCGATGCTTCCTATGTGGGACAAACTGGGAGGAAATTAAAAACCAGACTTTCTGAACACAAAAAGCATATCCACAGTACTACATCCACTCATTCAGTAATCACAGAACATAGGTTGCAAAACGAATCATGACTTTGATTGGCAAAACGTAGAAATTTTGGATGTAGAAAATTATTATAATAAAAGGTTAACATCAGAGATGATGCATATTAATCAACAGACCAATGGGCTGAATCTACAACACGATACCATTGGTTTAAATCAGGCGTACATTGAAATTCTTAATAAACTTTAAGGCTCGTTCGTAATACATTATACATTATATAAACTTGTTTGTCTTCAAATTGACCGCTATGTCACTTGTTTAGAAATCATTATTTAACTGACTGTCGAAATGACAAGACACATATTGTTCTCGCAGTTATTTTTTAAAATTTGACGATAATTTATAAGATATTAACAAGTTACAAAATGTTAAATAAGAGAGATTCATTGTTCAGTGTAGAAGCGTCGACTATGTGAGGTGAGGTGAATATCAATTTTCAAGTTATACATACGATAATTTAATCTTTCATATAATTTTAACTTGAGTTCTCATTGCCACTCAGCTTTTTAAGTATGCTTTGTGAGTATGTGACTTACCTCACAACAGTAAACGGTTCAATATTTGAGAGGAAAAACGTTGGAGATATCATTTTGTCATGCAATACTCCAATTGTTACGCTAGGGTGAAAGATTGCTGATGAAGACTCAAACTATGAGTGGAAACGTTCAAAGTTAAAGTTTATATATTTAGTATTAAGAAAAATTGTGCTAACTAATAACCAGCGTCGACTCTTATTGCCTGTAATACATATTTTTTTTTATGGTTTTATTAATTATTTTAATTAAAGGAGTTTGTAAAAACTTATTAGTTTTTATATTAATTTGTAATTTATCATCATATATTGTCACTTCTCCGGTGAGTTTAACTTTGACGATTTAAAAGTAATAAATTTGATCTTTTAGATTGTTCTCAATTTTTCGTATTATTTCACAGTTTGATTGAAATTTCAACATTCGGTCTACCAACTGTTTGGGAACAATTTCTGTCTATCGACATACAATCCATCAGAGATTGCTAACTTAAATATTCATATCATGGTTTTTGTATTCACTCGTTTATTACGTTTTAAGGTAAATTTTCACGAGCTGCTCTAACCGGCTATTATAGCGACAAAAAGGATCACGTGATCAAAATGGACATTTGATATTCGTCAATTTTGACCACGTGATTCTTTTTGTCGCTGAAACAGCCGGTTTGAGCAGCCCGTGAAAAGTTACTTTTACGACTACATATTTTGTGAATCTGAGGATGGATCTGAGGATCAAGAAGCCGAAATATGTAATTATTAGACAATCGAGACATTATACCACCGAGATATTGTAAGAATTTATATCGAGTAATTATATTATATGTCTTTATTTTACTTTTAAGTTTTACTGATTATTGACTCTTATATGCCCTTTACTTAATTTTTATTTTTATTTGATAAAAGTTAAGTTAAAAAGTTTAATAATTTTAACTTAATTACATTTTAGACTCTTAACTTTTTAACTTTATTGAGTCACATTTTATATCCGTATCTATTAATTTTTTATTTAATTCTTTGAAGTTAAGTCTCAGACATAATATGCGGCAATAGCGATAACTTAAAACGAGGTGAAAATTGCAAAAGTGAGCAAATTTACTAAGTGTTGACCAATGAAATTATAAATATTCTAGTGAGAGAGAGAGAGAGAGAGAGAGAATTTGCTCACTTTTGTAATTTTCACCTCATTTCAAATTATACAATCGACCCCCAGATTTCAATCTGTCAGAAACCGTGTATTTCGATGTATCTAGTTTCTGATAGGTTGAAATATATTATTCCTTATTACTATCGCTACTCCTTCGTATTGTGTCTGAAATTTAGTCATATCACAAGCCAGAATTCATAGTCGAATCTTATACCTATACCGTGATATAAAGACAAGGGTATGCTCGTCCGGTGGTAACCCACTGCCCATCTATCAAAAGTAGAGGAGATAAGCACGTGACTGTCACTAAATTACGTAACATTCGATTAATTTCGGTTAATTACGGAGCGGTTCGAATTCGTGTAATATGGCCGTAAAATACGATCACGAACACATATTAGGTCTGTTCATGTTGCTTGTACTTTTGGTACTCGACATCTTCGCTTTCACTCTTTTTTAAGGCAAAATATGTGTCTATCTCAATTTAAGTGCAAAAATATTTGGGGATTTCATGCAACGCGAACAGACCTATAGTCTTGTACGATATCAACAGTAATAAAATAACTTTTTATAACATTATAAAAATATAATAATTTCAATATAATATCATATATGGTACTAATATATTACTACTTGATACGTTCTATTCTTCAAATAAACATTTCAATTAAAGTACTGCAAAGAGCGCTGTAAGTATACTGATAAATAATATGCCCGGGTAGAATTTTCGGGGCGTACCCCACGTCCATATAGGGCCTGAACAGGCATGCCCTAAAATAGGTCTGTCAACGTTGGGCTCAAATAGGCAGGGGTGATCCCGATTGACCACGGCTCGATTGGACACCACCAATCACAGCGACCGGTGCTTAGGAGCTTTGTAGTCTCAAGCGCTGTGAGTGGCTCGTATCCAATTGAGCCGTGTCCAACTGGGTGCCACCCAAATAGGCATACCCTAAAATAGGCCTGCCATCGTTGTGCCTAAAAAGGGCCTAGAAAGGAAATTCTAGATAGAATGTCCTAAACAGGCCTTGAATGGGCACTGACGTGAGTGCTCCTAACAGGGCCTGCCACTGTTGGGCCTAGAAAGGGCTTAGAAAGGAAAATTCTAGATGGAATTTCCTAAACAGGCCCTGAGAAAAGATATATGACAATGACGTGTGTGTGAGTGCTCCTAACACGGTCTGCCATAACCGAGCCATCACATATTGCTAAACAAGAGAAATTGTAAAAATAAAAGTCATAAACAGGTGCGAAATAGGTATAAATGTGGCGGTCCAAAACGTACAATCCAGGCAGGGTTTAGTTTAATCAATTTCTGAAATAGTAATATAAAGTCTTAAAGTGTTTCAGTTTGAAGTCTGAAGTAAAATTCACTATAATAAGTTTGAAGTAAAACCAATATAACTATAATGATTTTGGTTCCTAAAAATAGTATTTAAGTAGAAAATTTTACACAAACAGGCGAGGTGATCCCGATTGACCACGTCTCGATTGGACAAAGCTCCTAATAAGCACCAATCACAGCGACCGGTGCTTAGGAGCTTTGTAGTCTCAAGCGCTGTGAGTGGCTCGTGTCCAATTGAGCCGTGTCCAACTGGGTGCCACCCCAAATAGGCTACACTTAAGTTTACATTTTTAATTTTGTTATAAAAATGTTACTTCGAAATTTTACAAATAAATCACAATTGGAAGGAACGATAATTTTATACTGTTAGTGGCAACAATTATTTAAGGACGTTTCCTCACAAATCACTTTTCTTAGAATTTCCTCGAAATTTCCCCTTGATGCTCTGCCCGGGTAGAACTTTAAAAGGGGGCATATACAGACTCTAGATAGTTTTTCCCCATTTCTGTCTAGGCCCCATTCAGGCAAGTCCGATTAGGCCCTGTACAGAGATGTAACGCTCGTGAAAATCAGAGCCCGATTTGTAAATTTGATTAGGCCCTATCTGGATACGCCTAACTAGACGTATACCTACTTAGACGTATCCAGATAGGGCCTAGTTAAACGTGTCTAGACAGGACCTAGTTAGGGGTGTTCAGACAGAGCCTAGTTAGGCGTGTCCAGACAGGGCCAATAAGTTAGGCATATCCAGATAGAGCCTAGTTAGGCGTATCCAGATAGGGCGTAATCAAATTTACAAATCGGGCTCTGATTTGCACGAGCGTTACATCTTTGTACAGGGCCTAATCGGACTTGCCTGAATGGGGCCTAGACAGAAATGGGGAAAAACTATCTAGAGCCTGTATATGCCCCCTTTTAAAGTTCCACCCGGGACATTTCAATTTACCGCGAAATAATGAGGTTTTTTTTGTATTTTTTACATTAAAATGTTTAATGTAATCGATTTATTTAGAAAATTTCATATATTTCAATTAATACAATATAAATTTAATAATATAATTTATGTATAATATTAAGCATAATATATATATTAATTTACATGTATCATAATTGAAATAATTTAATATAATAATAAGATTAATTTTTTATGTTTATTTCATTAATATTAATTAATAAAATATTACTGTGATACAATTTTTCCGTCCTTTACATATACTTTACATATACTTAAAAAACTTTACATATTTATTTGTATGTAATTTACTTTACATATAAAAACTAAAAAAAACTTTACATATACTTAAACATATACTTTGTATCGCACATTTCAGTAAAGTTCTGCGTATTAATGTATTACAGAAAATTCAATAAAAGGTTATTTTTCACGCAATGAAAATATATACATTAATTTACATGTATCATAATTGAAATAATTTAATATAATAATAAGATTAATTTTTTATGTTTATTTCATTAATATTAATTAATAAAATATTACTGTGATACAATTTTTCCGTCCTTTACATATACTTTACATATACTTAAAAAACTTTACATATTTATTTGTATGTAATTTACTTTACATATAAAAACTAAAAAAAACTTTACATATACTTAAACATATACTTTGTATCGCACATTTCAGTAAAGTTCTGCGTATTAATGTATTACAGAAAATTCAATAAAAGGTTATTTTTCACGCAATGACGACTCTATAAATGGCAAAACAGTAATTTTTTATATATAATGTGCATTGCACAGAAATGATAATAATTTCGAATTTACCGCGTAATGATGACGTAACTTGGTGACAATTCTGATTGGTCATTTGACAGTCACATGATTTATCGATGCGCAAGAGCATACCCTTGTCTTTATATCATGACATATACTAAACAGTATATATAAACAAAACATGTAAATATAGAGTATTTTCTAAATGAAGTATATATTTGTCATTTCCGTTATTTGTAAGACTGAAACTCTGGAATCATGAGTTAAAAAAAAATAACAAATTTAACTTTTAACTTTTTAATTACATTTTTTTATTATCTTAACTTTTAATTTAATTAATTTCATTATAAATTAACTTGTATCTTAACTAAGTCAAATTTTCAAGGTTGTTAACTTTAATTTAACTTAAAAGGGAACTTCTCGAGGTGATAAATTCTGATTTTAATGAAACTTTGTGAACTTGTAGCTTACATAAAAAGATGAATTTAGAAACTATCAATTGCGGTTTAAAAACGGTTTGAAGGGGTGAAATCACCCCTTACATGTACAGCGGTTTTCAGCTTTTTCCGTTATATCTCGAAAAATATTCGAGATAAAAAAAATGTTTTATACAAAAGTTTTACAACAAAATCAGCTGTATTCATTGACGTTTACAGAATAATTATTTAACAACTTTTTGTCAAAATTTTCGAAAAAAATTTATTAAATAATTATTATAAAAAAATATCATTGATGTGAGTAAATAGAAGTAATTTTATTGTAAAACTTTTGTATAAAACATTTTTTTATATCTCGAATAGTTTTCGAGATATAGAGGAGAAAGCTGAAAATCGCTTCACATATGAGGCCTGATTTCATCCTTCAAACTCTACGTTGGCAGCAATTTCCAGAACTTTTTAAAAAATTATTTAAAAAAATATTTATGATAGATAGAGGTAATTTTATTATGAAGCTACTTGTAAGCAAATGTTTATCCTAAGAAAATGATAAAATGCTATCATTTTCACACCACCTGTCATAAGGTAGATAGTATGGTGCGCTTTTTTTTATAGTGGTTTCCCCAGTAGGCCTATTCTACTCTAATTTTTTTATGTACGAATTATTCCAAATGCCGTCATTCCTCCGTTGACTACTTTGGAACATTTAAAAATTTCCATTTTTTTTTAAAAAGATTTATTATTATTATTACATCAAAATATATTCGCGCGAGTAATATTTAAAAAATGTTTATCAAAATATTGTAAAATTACAACATCCTTCTCCTTATTTCTCTCAATACGTCATTAATTTAATGATGCAGTTAAATCATTTAACTCAAGAAGATGTTTTAATTTGACTCTATAATTTATTTACTTACATACGTTAATGTGAACGTTACTTATGTTGAAATAAGTACAGAAATAGACTGATTAACATTTTGATACACATGGAAGCAAAAAGATAATAAAATGTTATTTAACTCAAGAAATTCGGGGTTGCCATTGCTCTTTTGACATCTAACAGTGATGATACGGTACCATATATTTCCTGTAATGTATAAGCACATTTTTTGTTATAAAGAGCAATGAATGTATTTATTATAAATTTTAAAACTACTTGTTAATCTCGTTATTAATACCAACATGATTATTATATGACAAAATGTTCCCAATTATGATATTCTTCAAAAAAATTCTGCATACAAGAATATTCAAGCGACAGTGGCGTCATTTTTACATCACATATGATGTACGTACTTGATTAATATTATTAATCAAGCGATTAATAGCGTCATTTTTATATCACATATGATATACGTGCTTGATTAATATGATTAATCAAGCGACAATAGCATCATTTTTATATCACATATGATGTACGTGCTTGAAAAATATCTTATCTATCATTAGTCCTTGATTATTAGTCACTTGATTATTAATCACTTGAAATTACTACATAAATCACAAAGTTCTTGCAATAATTTTAGTATAAGGCATAATTAGCAAGAAAATAACGAATAATTCAAGTGCAAAGTCAAAGTCAAACAGTGCAAATCTTTAAAATGGTACAAGTAAATCCTGCAAATATTCTCAATATATTAATTATTCCTTTTTCAAATTTCAAAAATTCTGGAAACACCTGTAAATTATAAAGAAATTGAATTACGCGATGTGATAAAGGATATTATACACTCTTCAATGAATGAAATGTCATGTGATATTCATACTGATACTACGTTAGAATTTGAAAATTATTAGGAATCAAACTTACTCGATGCAGAATTTGTCAACGATTATGAAATAGAAATACTTGAAGAAGATGAAGACGATGATCAAGCAGAAGATAGTTGTATTTCAGAAGAAATTGTTAATGATAGTTATAAGAGAAGCGCTGTTGAATTTTGGAAAAGTGCAAAAAAGGGACGGTATTCCTTATCATCGGTAAAAAATCGTTTTAAAAAGGTGAAGTCTTTGCCGCAACTATATCGATGGGAACATTACATACAAAAAGGAGGTACCCATAGAGAAAAGATGTTATATATTTCCGAATATGTCTTACAAAATTTTAAAGAAGCTAATGACGAAAAAAAAATTATTCATGATATGGACTTACGACGATGGGCCCTAGAAGCCAAGCCACAAATCGATCTTTCTTCATTTAAAGCTAGTGCAACATAGATATTAAATTTTAAAAGAAAGTATAGAATCGTGTCAAGAAAAATAACAAAATTTGTAAGTCGTTCTGTGCAAAGAGATAAAGAGCAATTACAAATTGCATGTCAGGAATTCATAGTGTTACCGTAAAATCTAATATAAATCTTTTTGAACTAGAGAATATATATAATGCAGACACGAAAGTGGATTCAATTTAGAATTACATTCAGGCAGAACACTGATCACGCAAGGTGTTAAAACAGTTGACAGTATAGTTCAATCACTATCGGCAACTACGCATAGTTACACAATTATGCCCATAATTTCTGCAAGAGGACAATTGAAATCGCCTCTCTATTTGATACTGACAGAAGCTAGTGGAAAATTCGGACCACGCGTAGAGGAAAGTTTGTTTAGACCTGCAAATGTTTACATTGCAGCATCAAAATCGGGCAAATTAACTACACAACACTTTCAGTCTTGGTTTACAAATGTATTTATACCCGCAACTGAAAGTTTTAGTGTGCTGTTGTTAGATTCTTGTAGCGGACATTGTTCTGCAAGTCTGCAAGAATTTATGTCGAAAAAAGATAAAGATACGAATTTTAACTATACCAAAAAGAAAACAACAGGAATGATTCAACCTCTTGACGTTTATGGATTTAGACTATGGAAAATCTTTGTGAGAACTTTCAGTGATCACATTATGTTACTAAATTATGAAATTAATTTACATTTGAGAAATAACATCATCAAATTACAATCTTTAACGCATATACAACTATCTTCTCCGCGATTTTATAATCTTTTTAAATATGCCTGGTATAAGAGTGGATACATCGAAGAACGGCCGCCACAATTCGAAACTCTAGTAGATTTTTGTTTCAACGGAAAGGATATTCAAGAAATACCTCGCTGCTCCATATGTGGTGTACCTGCTGTAATATGATGTTCCTGGTGCAAGCAATATTTTTGTATGCAGCATTTTTTTGAAGAATATCATAATTGCGAACATTTTGTCATATAATAATCATGTTGGTATTAATAACGAGATTAACAAGTAGTTTTAAAATTTATAATAAATACATTCATTGCTCTTTATAACAAAAAATGTGCTTATACATTATAGGAAATATATGGTACCGTAACTCATCACTGTTAGATGTCAAAGGAGCAATGGCAACCCTGAGTTTCTTGAGTTAAATAACATTTTATTATCTTTTTACTTCCATGTGTATCAAAATGTTAATCAGTCTATTTCTGTGCTTATTTCAACATAACTAACGTTCACATTAACGTATGTAAGTAAATTATAGAGTCAAATTAAAACATCTCCTTGAGTTAAATGATTTCACTGCATCATTAAATTAATGACGTATTGAGAAAAATGAGGAGAAGGATGTTGTAATTTTACAATATTTTGATAAACATTTTTTAAATATTACTCGCGCGAATATACTTTTATGTAATAATAACAATATATCTTTTTATAAATTCACATAAGAATCATACAAGCATTAAGATCCAGCTAGACCGTGTAAGGCTTTGATTTTCTATAGTTTGTGTTATCACACGTACGGTCCTATAATATATTATATCATATATCTGTCGACACTGGTAGTGTCTCGGTGCTAAGCCAAGCGCAGCGACACTGCCGTGGCTA
>NW_017297941.1:259918-269044 GCF_001594075.2 Trachymyrmex cornetzi
AATGTTCCAAAGTAGTCAACGGAAGAATGACGGCATTTGGAATAATTCGTGCATAAAAAAATTAGAGTGGAATAGGCCTACTGGGGAAACCACTATAAAAAAAGCACACCATGCTATCTACTTCATGACAGGTGGTGTGGAAATAATAGCATTTTAACATTTTCTTTGGATAGACATTTACTTACAAGTAGCTTCATAATAAAATTACCTCTATCTATCATAAATACTTTTAAAAATAATAATTTTTTAAAAAGTTCTGAAAATTGCTGCCAACGTAGAGTTTCGAAGGGTGAAATTAGACCTCATGTGTGAAGCGATTTTCAGCTTTTTCCGCTATATCTCGAAAACTATTCGAGATATAAAAAAATGTTTTCTACAAAAATTTTACAATAAAATTACCTCTATTTGCTCATGTCAATGATATTTTTTTAGAATAATTATTTAACAATTTTTTTTCGAAAATTTTGACAAAAAGTTGGTAAATAATTGTTCTAAAAATGCGAATGAATACAGCTGATTTTGTTGTAAAACTTTTTTGTATAAAATATTTTTTGATATCTCAAATATTTTTCGAGATATAACGGAAAAAGCTAAAAACCGCTATATACGTTAGGGGTGATGTCACCCCTTCAAACCGTTTTTTAGCCGCAACTGATATTTTCTAAATTCATCTCTTTATGTAAGCTACAAGTTCACAAAGTTTCATTAAAATCAGAATTTATCACCTGGAGAGGTTCCCTTGTTAGTTAAAAAAAAAGTTAACTTACCCAATCCTCTGCTTACGGCAGTGTGACGTCACGCACTTGTTAGCCAATCAAAATTGTTTCCTCAAATTTTAAATATCATTAAACTTTATTTTAGTTTTTTAGTACCTATCTATTGCTAAAAAGAGTGAGGCCCGATTGCGCACATTAACAATCGGACACGACAGGATTTCCCGATTAGACACGGACCCGATCGGACACGGACCCGATCGGACACGGATCCGATTGGACACGGACCCGATTGCGCACGGACCCATTTGCGCACACACACACACAGACCCGATTGCGCACGACCCGATTGCATACGGACCCGTATGCACACTGACCCGATTGCGCACGGATCCGTCTGCGTACGGACCCGATTGCGCACGACCCGATTTCACACGGAACCAATTGCGCACGGACTCGTTTGCACACAGACCCGATTGTGCACGACCCGATTGCACGCGGATCCGTTTGCACACGAACAATGGGGTGTCAGCGTAGACAGTGTCCGCTTGGAATACTTTTCCAAAAAAATCTAACCCTAACCAAACCATTTATTGGTGTGAGGTAGCCCTCATTGCGCGTAGAAGGCTTGTGAGCTGTAGACAATAATGTATGTAGGCAATCGAGCTGTAGGCAATAACACATGTCGGGTCCGTGTGCAAATGGGTCCATGCGCAATCGGGTCAATGCGCAATCGAGTCGGTGTGCAAACGGGTCTGTGCGCAATCGGGTCGGTATGCAAACGGATCCGTGTGCAATCGGGTGGATGTGCAAACGGGTCTGTGTGCAATCGGGTCGTGCGCAATCGGATCTGTGTCCGATCGGGTCCGTGTCCGATTGGGTCTGTGTCCGATCGGGTCCGTGTTCGATCGGAAAATCCTTTCGTGTCCGATTGTTAATGTGCGCAATCGGGACGCTCCCGCTAAAAGTTTTATTATACATAAATTTGTAATAATGCATATTTCCATAATAAACAAAAAAAAATATTGTTTTTCATGCAAACTTCCTATGAGGAACTGTGTCTAGATATTCGCCGTCGAAGAATTAAGTGTTTAGATGTTCTGCGTGTTTGCCATCGAGGAACTAAGTGTGCGGGTGTTTACTACGAAGGATTAGGTGTCTAGGTTATCCAGATAATATCGAGATTATTGTCGAGGAATTGCGAATTTATACGGCACCCTTAATCGAGTGTAATAATATTGATGAAAATACATTCAATCGATGCATTTTTGCATAAAAATAAGTAAAGGTTTGTTAAAAAAAAAGTGTCTCTGCCTCATAAACCGTGATTAGTTATTGAAGTCGACGACTATTCAGATTCAGATTAAGAAGTTTGTCACAGGGATGAAATACTATGATGCAAGCATACATCGCGGACACTGCAATAAAATTTTCATTTCTCTGCTTTAAAATATACGAAAGTAACTTCTTAAAGTAGAAAATATGTTTTAAAGCAGAGGATTTGTTTTTGATGCAGAGATTTTCACAGTATTTCATCCCTGCACTAAATTCCAAATAAGTTCCAATAAGAGTTGACACATATTTGGCCAAATGCGGTTTTGTGCTGTGGACAGCCAAATGTAACCAAATTTATACATACCTTGAAATTCACATTTGGCCAAACTAACTGTTGTCTGTAAAAGCAAATATATCCCAAAGTCATTTGAAATTCCAAGTATATTCTAATCATATTTTTAATTGGAAATACTGATATATTCCAAATAATTTTTGAATTCTAAATGTGTCCAAATCTATCTCGAGTTTGCAAATGATAATATACTCAAGTTATTGTGGAATGCCGAGTATATTCAAATATAATTTACATATTTGGAATTATCTGGAATTCCACATATCTTTGGATACAATAGCATTTCGAAGTATGACTTATATTTATAAATATCTGGAATTCGTAATATGATTTGGATATATCGATATTGCCGTATATGAGTTAGATTTGAATCTATAGGGAATTCAAGATTATATTTGAACATATTAGCATTTCCATACTGCAATATGTCCGGGACATATTTGGATTTACAAATATTTGTATAATTTGAACCTATATGGTTGTCTATTGCACAAAACTACATTAGGTCCAATATATGTCCATAATTATTGGAATTTATATGGAATTGAATATAAGAATATAATCGGACGATATCTGGAATTCCATATTTATCGAGTATATCTTATAATAAAAAAACTTAAAGAAAAATACAATTAATGGACGCCTTAAATTCATAAAAAATACTAAACAAATTGTATATAAATACGTGGGGATTAGGAGTCGCCGCTAGATATTTATTACGTAATATTAACTGACATCTATAATATCTACAATTACAATTTAGGACGTTACGGCTAACAGTTTTGAGCCATCATCAACAATCATAATTACCGCTTATCATCCTACACTCATTGCCGAACTGCATCTCGCAAAATCGCAGTTCCGGCCAACTACATTCAAGTTGCATTGGAAATGTGGTGAGAAACAACCATCTTCAACATAGTTAATGTTGTGCCATTCAGTTGCTTAGTTGAGTAGAATAGATAGTAGAACCCAAGCTAATAATTGCAACAACATATTTTTTATTAAATTGGTACTAGGTAAATACTATTAATAAATGTATGTTGACCATGTATTTCTCCGATTTCTTTTACTAATAAAACAATCACTTCTTCTATAACATCTATAAGGAAAAAATGGTTTGTTAATCTCTCTTCGGTTGAGATTCCAACAAAAATACAATGTCTGTTGCAATTAGGAGATAATTTCGCTCTTCCGATTGACAGGGGTCAGAAGGTGGTCATGGAATTCATGAAAACCATTGAAAACAATTTAAAGAAATTGCAAAGTTCATTGCATAATAATGTTAGAAATTACTCGTTGGCAATCATAAATAATTTACTTTCATTTAAAACTAAAAATACTTTGATATATAATAGGTTAAATATTTTATTAAATCACATGAAACTATTCCTTAAAAAGAACCGTAATATTATTTTTACAAAGGCTGATAAGAGAAACATAACGGTTACATCAGAAAAAACCTCTTACACTGAGAAAATCAGGTCTATGCTTTTAGATGAGGAGACTTATTCAAAGATTACAAAAGATTCCAATAACAAGATTAATAATGGCTTGAGGATGTTACTTACAAGATGGAAAATCTAAATTCATACCGGATCTATTATATAAAAATCTGTACTGCAGTGATGGCAATCTACCTAGAGTATACGGATCTCCGAAGGTTCATAAGCCCAATTGTCCTTTCAGAATCATAGTATCGGCAGTAGACAGTACATTATATAACTTGGCAGCGTTTTTGCATAGCTTGATTATCGAAAGTATATCAGTGGCTCCGAGCCATGTGAATAACAGTTATGATTTGATTAAAAAACTGAATAACATCAAAATTAAATCAAGATTTAGCTTGGTTTCGTTGGATGTGGTGTCATTATTTACTAATGTTCTTATGGACCTAACCATGGAGACTCTATCTAGCAGATGGAATTATATAAAAAAAAATGTAAAATAACCAAAGAAGAATTCTTAAAAGCTGTGCATTTGATTTTGGATTCTACATATTTTACTTTCGATAATTAAACTTATAAGCAAACTTTTGGTACTCCAATGGGTTCGCCATTATCTCCCATTATTGTCGACTTGGTGATGCAGGATTTGGAGAGTCGAGTGCTGAGCACCATTGAGTTTCCGTTGCTTTTCTATTTTAGGTACGTGGATGATATAGTACTTTGCTTACCTATGTCTGAGGTGGAGGACATTTTAGAGAGATTTAACTCATTTCATCCGAGGCTTCAATTCACGAGTGAGGTGGCGGGTGATACCATTAATTTTTTGGATTTTGAATTTGATTGACAGAGTATTTCATCTCTCACATCCAGAGTTCCACAAAAGAAATATAAATATTATAATCAGTATTTTATTAGAAAATAACTATCCGTTGGATTTTATTTTTGAGACTTTGAATAATAGGATAAAGAAATTAATAAAAAAATCTAATTGTACGAGTAAGACCTCTATTGATTCTGTCAGAAAAGAACATATTAGGTGGTTCACAATTCCGTTTATTAATAGTATTTCTAACAAGTTCTGTAAATTCATTAATGATATGTGTCATAGAGTGGCTCATTACAGCATTAATAAATTAAATAATTATATTAGGGTGTACCAAAATCCATTGCCGAAGTTTTCCAAAAGGAATGTAGTTTACCAAATAGAATGTCGAGATTGTGATGCTACATATGTAGGACAAACAGGAAGAAAATTAAATACGAGATTAGCAGAATATCGCAATCATATTCTTAGAGTTACATCCACTTGTTCGGTGATCACAGAACATAGAGTTAATTTCGGTCACGACTATGATTGGGAAAATGTGAGTTCTGGATTCTGAGAGAAATTACAATAAGCGATTAATGTCTAAGATGCTTTATATAAATCGTCAATCAAATGGTCTCAACATGAAAACTGACACTGAGGCTTTGAACCATGGATACATCGAAATTTTCAATAAGCTATAATGTTTGTATCATTAACCGGCACGTTTCGTTCGGGCGACACGTCTCTCTTTGTGCTAAGGAAGTAATTATGATGAACATCGCAGAGAACTTTTCTCATATATTATTGCCATTTTGTGTTTTAATCTTATTTAACATCGAGTTATAGTTTATTGTAATGTATTGACGATGCTTGGATTCATTTACAGTTATGAGTGGAGATGGGGTGAGTTACTGATCAACATACATTTATTAATAGTATTTAGTACCAATTTTTTAAATAAAAAATATGTTGTTGCAATTATTAGCTTGGGTTCTATCTGTTCCACTCAGCTAAGCAACTGGATGGCACAACATTAATTATGTTGAAGATGGTTGTCTCTCACCACATTTCCAATGCAACTTGAGTGTGGTTGGCCGGAGCTGCGATTTTGCAAGATGCAGTTTGGCAATGCGTGTAGGGTGATAAGCGGTAATTATTATTGCTGATGATGGCTCAAAACTGTTAGCCAAAACGTCCTAAATTGTAATTGTAGATATTATAGATATCAGTTAATATTATGCAATAAATATCTAGCGGCGACTCCTAAATGCCCACGTATTTATATACAAATTGTTTAGTATTTTTCATGTCCTATAATGTATTTCAAAATTAGGAATTAGTATATATGGTCATATCTAGGATTCCAAATTATATATATTTGGACATGTGTGTACTTCCAGATATATATATATATATATAATATATATCCGGTTGTCCAGGTAAAAATATTTTATAAAAACATAGATTTGTCTAAAAATCGGCATACAATCCAGCAAACACAAATATATAACTATCGTATTGCTTCAATATAACAGAATATAACACATAATATAACGTGTGTATAACATTCTACGTTCACGTTCGTTGTAATTTCCTACTCATAAATCATTGCAGCTACATAATATAACATGTAATTTGAGATGTTATATAATACATATAACAGTTTTATAAATTGCTGCGTTTTGTTATAACTAGAACGTGACTGTTATGTTGCTGTACATTATCCTAACTTAATTTAATGCTTTTTGCAGATACTATTCCCAGAAAAGATCTTGAAATTAATTCTAAAACAAAAACGGAACAATTTACTTTCGCTTAGAATTAATTCCAAGACCATTTCTATGATTAATGTGTGCAAAATACATTTCCTGAAAATTGTTTTTGCGTGAATATAAAAAATAATATGTAATAATTGATTTTCATTTATTTATTTATAAACTTTATAGTTTACACATAAATACATATATATTTATAAATATCATTACTGAATATTTGAAGTATTTAATAGTAATATTCATATATTATACTATAACCATATGTGTATTATACTTTTATAATAATTATTGAGTTTAGCCTCCTTACTTCTGATGTTGATAAAATTATGTTCATCCAACGCGTTTTTGCATGAAATGAATGAATCTGGCAGAAAAACGTGTCGCTCTGTTCCGCGAATCGAGGTATTAATTGTTGAAGTTGACCGATATTCAGGTGAGGACATCGATGACATTGAGCATTATACAAATTTTCTGTTTTATAAACAATAAATAAGATGCTTTTACCAGGTCATTTCAAAAAACGAGCTCTGACACGTGTAAATAGTAAACTGTATTATTCCTTTTATAATACTTTCACGGAACATTTCGACTATACTAAGTCCTCATCAGCCGTGCTTATAAATAAATATATAAAATAATAATAATCCCGAAATTTAATAGATAATATAATATAATATATAATATAATATAATATAACATTATATAATATAATGTAAAAACTAAATCAAAGATGTCACCATTATTATCGAATTTGGAATTAAAAAAGTCTGTACTATCGACCTTGATTGAGTTGGGTAATCGGTTTAGCATCCCCTTAAGCTTAAAAATTAATTTAGTAACGGTATACAATGTGTTGATCGAATCATCTCATCCAACAATCACAAAATGTGTTACAAATTTAATTATGTTATACTGAGTCAAATCTTAAAACGCATATGACGTAAATCCAAATCAATTCTTCGGTTAATAGCGAGAAAGGATAGTTGTTTTTAAAGCAGACAAATACCTAATCAAAACAAATTTTCTGCTGTAAAAACAAAAATTATATAGAAAATAATTTATATATGTTTCCTGATAGCAAAACATTAGTCAATTTGAGGCCAAATTGGCAGCAAACTCAGATTTTGACTACAAAACTATAACGATCAGATTTTGACTACAAAACTATAATCATCTGTGTCCGCCTTTGAATTTGTCAATAAAGCCTGCTGACAAGCTTTGCCAGCAAATTGATGGCAGAAATCGAACAGGGTTTGCTTCAGGTTCTGTTCTCAATCTGCTCTTAATCTACCGTCAGGTTATGCAGGACTTCGTTCATTTTCTGCTACCAATCTGCTAGCAAAGTATGTCTAGCAGGCTTTGTCATATTTCTGACAGCAATTTGCTGACAATGTCAGGTAATATAAACTCTGAGTACAATTTATTGTCTTTTTATACAATCAAAAATTAGTAACAAGCCCTGCTCAAAATTTGTTTCCGCAGGCTTTGGTACCAGGGTTTTTAAAACAGAGAATTTCTATGTTTAAAGCAGAAAAATTGTGTTTTTAAAGCAGATAATTTATTTCTAAAACAAAGAATTTGTATGATATTGAAGTAGATAATAATTATTATAGCCTCGCTTGTTCTCATGTCTATTTCTATTGGCCGGTATTTATATAGTCAGATCTTATATTCAAGACCGTCTCAAGTACGATCTTAAGAAGTCACGAACCAATCAGAGGGCTGCATTAGCGTCTTAAGACATTACTTAAGACGGTCTTGAAATAAGAATCGACTATGAATACCGGCCTATGCCATCGATGTGACAGATTTCCTAACCTGAATAGGCGTCACTATAACGGTTATATCTCGATCCATTATAGGGCAGAGTAATATTTTATTTTCCAAATTCATTCATTTCATGCAAAAATGCGTCGAATAAATTTAATCAACATTGAAGATGTGAAGGCTAAACTCAACAATTACCACTTTTTATATTTAAGGGCCTGCGTACAATAGAGGAACAAGAATTAGAAATTAAGATTTCAACCTATCAGAAACGTATTCCGATGTAATCAGTTTCTGATAGGTTGAAATCTTAATATCTAATTCCTGTTCCTCTATTGTGCTCAGGCCCTAACTTCACTAATTCCATAGAACAATTTTTAATATGCACTGATATTAATTTGTAATGGGTGTATTCCGAACCAGATTAGCTTAGCTTATTTTTTCTCTTATAGCGTTTTCGGCCCGACCGGGTTTGCACCAACCTGGGTTGGATTAATGGCGTTTTATTGGCAGTTTCGTAACTAAACCGAGAAGTGTTCCAAACCCATCGGTCGTTAAACTCAGCTACTGGCTTCTATTGGTTACGAGTTAAGCTGAAAACACAATAGACATAGGCAATAAGCACAGGCAATAGGCACAGGGAACAGGGAATTACGCACCGTCCAATGAGAGCTCCGGGATTTAAGTTCGATACGTAACCTATACTAAGGCTGCTTTCCTTTTAGGAGACACACTTGACACAAATCGACACACGTCGCTTTCCATTTACAATTTTGTTCAAACTCAGTCGACACACTTCGCCTCTGCTCGGGAGCAGAGTCAGAGTATGTTTCGAGTCTGTTCAAGTGTACTTTTGATGAATTAAGTGATATTAGAACGCACCCGCAAACCAATTTCCATTATTTTGTTCTGTTTTCAGCATCTGGAGACACGGTAGTGTCTCGGTACTTAGTCGACGAATGCTAAACACTGCATTGTTGTTAATTTT
>NW_017297941.1:269571-270524 GCF_001594075.2 Trachymyrmex cornetzi
ATACTGTGTCGGTTTGTGTCTCCTAAAAGGAAAGCAGCCTAATACAAACGTATCACTACAAAGGTGCATGAAGCCCATGAGACAACAAATACGGCACAGGGAATAGGAATAATTTTCCGACGCGTTGGAATTTTATTGCCTGTTGCCTGTTGCTTCTTGACTTGTTTTTTGGGGTTATATTTTCATTTGTGAATTTAGTGTGTTCTGGCAAATTTCAGTTTAAATAGTTTAGAAGACATGACATTCAATCACGATTATTGCCAGAAAAGAAAATTTGACGATTCGCTGGAGGATGAAGATGTAGACTTGACACAAAATAAAAAATATGGAGACGAGCTTTTAATAGATTTGATTCGAAGCAGGCCATTTCTTTATGATAAAACAATTAAAGAATTTCGAGATATTATCATGAAAGAAAATGCATGGGCAGAGATCGCTTCTATTTTAGGAATTTCAGATATGCACATTACAATTTAACTGAATATATTCTTTAAATTATTTTTCCAATAACTAATTAAGTACATACATTAAATATTATTTTTTAATACACTTTATTAACTTACTCTATTTAATATAAATAAATATATTCTTAATATAAATAAATATTCTATAAATATAAATAAATATAATTTAATATAAATAAATATTCTTCAAAATTGATGGCACTCGCCGCAAAAATGACGGCGATTTCGGCCAGAATCGTAAATAAATCGTGAAATCAAAGTACGAGATGATACACCGGTCACCTCAAACCTTTTCAAAAAATTGGTGAGTTGATATCCCAGAACTCTGATTGGATGGCTCGTTATTCCCTATTCCCTGTGCCTATTGCCTGTGTCTATTGTGTTTCCAGCTTTATGACAGCCGACGGGTTCGGAACACTTCTTATAGCGTATTCGATTACTTACTCGACCCGACTCTGAGTCAACAGTCTGTTCTTTTTAGCTGCATTT
>NW_017297941.1:270560-279047 GCF_001594075.2 Trachymyrmex cornetzi
CAGAACAGACTATTGACTCGGAGTCGGGTCGAGTCAGTAAATCGAATACGCTATTAGTTTAGTTACGGAACTGCCAACATCTAGGGGAAAAAATAAGCTAAGCTAACCCGGTTCGGAATACACGCGACTGAATTCAATAGTAATATTCTTTTATAGCACAAGTAAGGCTGAAGTCATATGGAGCGGTTCATGCGGCAGCGGAACAAAATTCAACCAATCACGAAGTACTTTTATATTTTCTGCGGAATATCTGTTTCTATTAGTACTTTACGATTTGCTACCGTATGAATCGCTGCCGCATGGGTACCATTACATGAAGCGCGGAAATGCGAAAGACAAAATTAATTAAACCTTACTAGATTTCCGCGTTTTCGCGTTTTACTGTGCAATACATTAAATAGATTAAACATATTAAAAATAGAAATCCTTATTTGAACCATTCGTATGTATTTTCAAATAAAAATTAGATATAATTTAATAATAAATTCCGGATAAATTCTTAATTAACTGAAATTACAGACATACACAAAATAGATTATGTGAAAATCCCACCAAAGCTCAAAAATTGGTAATCCAAATATAACCATATTTGATTTTAATATGCCTTAAATTTAATTCAAGTAAAGCCCTGTATGTCCACATTTGTACAAATATGACCAAATACATTTTATGTCTGGATATATCTGGAATTCAGTGCAGGGATGGCAGAGTTCCTAATTTAAATAATCATCGACTTTAACGATTAATATCTCGGTTTATGAGGCAGAGCGACATTTTTTCTTGTTTACGCAAAAGCACGTCGATTGAGTATATTTTTATCAATCAAGTAATTCTTAACATACCATAATAGGTGTATCCTTCTGGAAGTATGACCACTCACTGAATGTATTTATTCATAATGGAAGGGATTGACATAAGGCCTGTTCTTTTTAGTCGAACTTTTGCATCAGTTTATCTTTTTTCTTCTTCTTTCCTCCTGGAGAGAAAAGTTCAGCCAAAAAGAACAGGCTTATGGTGTGCTCAGTTTGAACAAATCACGCCCCTTTTGTGAGTCGAAGTATCGTTCGTAGATCCAGCCAACTGCGAAGAAATAAATAATGTTGCTACAACTGATCTGTATGCATCTTCGTCAGATCCCGCTATGTGTCCTTCGAGTTTTGTCGGGTCTACAATAAGACATAAGTCGGTAGTCAGTGAATTGCAGTGAATCGAAAACGAATCTGCAAGATATTAGGTGAATCGGAATTGATCGAAATTAATAAATCGGTAGACTTGACCAGCAGCCAATTTCTAATGACTACAGACTGAAGACTCATTATAAACTCGGTATTTGATTTACTTGATATTGCTTTTGTTCTAGCCATATTTGTTCCGTCCATGAAATAACTAACTCATCATTGAAGGAACGGACATTTTCGAAGAAGATTTGATCTTAAAAGCTCCCAAAATACGATTTCCGAGCTTTCTGCGACCTTAAATCAAGCTCTCTGAGAATTCTCAAATGTGGATATTCCAATTCCAAAAGAACTCGCTTGGAGCTCCCGGGGAACTCCAAGCAAGTTCTTTTAAAGTTAAAATAAAGCTTGCAAAAAATTTTATGAGCTTCCTGCGAACTTAAAGGAAGCTCCCTGAAAACTTAAATGAAACTTCCTGAGAACTTAAATGAAGTTAAAATGAAGCTGCCAGGGAACTCTCAAAAGTAAATGCCAAAGCTCCCAGGGAGCTCAAAGCGAGTTCTTTTGAAATTGAAATAAAGCTTAGACAAAAAATTTTACAAGCTTCCTGTGAGCTTAAAAAGAGCTCCCTGCGAACCAAAATAAAGCTCTCAAGGAACTCATGAAAGCGGACATAGGAGTTTCCGGGGAACTTCGTGCGAGTTCATTTTTAAGCTTAAATGAAGCTCACAAAAATTTTATGAGCTCCCGGGGAGCTTCTCGAGAACTCCCTGTGCTGTGTGGGAGTGTCTCTTGATATTGTACAAAAGTTTATTTTTATAGTTACACATACGTATATTAATTAATTTCATGGTATGTCGTCAAATTAATTAACATTTATCTATCTACCGCGACAAATATGCAATATATATAGAGAAAGAAGAAAATATAATACAATAGAATTAATTGAATTGCAGAAATGGAATGACGTTGAAGTTTGATTAGACTTCAAAACTTTTTTTATCAATAGTTTTTGTCCAATAAATAAAATATTTAATTTGTTCCAAAGAGAATTTTTGCAAATCACACACAACATATTTTCATTTAATCTGTTTAAAAATATTTTTTAACTACTTTATATATATAGGGTGTTTCAGAAATAGTTGACCAAACTTTAAGAGGATATTCCACTCATTGTAAGGATGAAAAAATGTCATATAAGCATGAATTCGGAAACGATTTCTTTCCAAGTTATAAATCTTTCCACAGTAGCAACAGGAGTATCATACACAAAGGTCTTAAGATGTCCCCATAAATAAAAATCCAAAGGATTAAAATCTTCAAAGAATTCAAAAATACGAAATATTCCGAGAATTTTTGAACGTCTTCGACAATCCACGCGACTTTTATTTAAGTCTTTCCGAAAACTATATCACAAATGATATATCGTATGTACTATATGTACGTTTGTACTATTTTCCTAATCGTAAAATAATATTAAAAATGTAATAAAATAATGTAATTACGAAAATTGATTTCTATCATGATTTCTCCAAGTAACCCCATTCTTTTTTGATCATATCCGCAGCTTTTTCAGCAATCATATAAACTGGTATGTTTAAGTGCCCCGATATAATTTCGGGCATGATAGACGCATCTGCCACTCGTAATCCTTGAATACCGATCACCTGCAATACATTATACATTGTATATAAACTAATAAATTAAAAATATACACTTATATATATGGCACATTACTTTTAATATTTCTAGTAAATAGGTTCGTTTTTCCAGAGAATACCTTTAATTTAGGATCAACGACAGCGGTAGGATCTCCCTTTGCTCCCATTTTGCAAGTTCCAGAAAAGTGAAAAAACGTGCTAGTCATGATTCTTGACACGCATTCCCAATAAGCATTGGAATCATACTCATATTCATGGCATTCAGTATAAGTAATGTTTAACAATTGAGAATTTAATGCCTGCATTGCCTTTGTTTGACCAAAATTTAATGCAGTTCTAAGACCAGCGATTATTGTCTTCATATCATTTGGATCGTTGAAATAATTTAGCGTAATTTCTGGTTTAACATTAACGTCATTAGCCAATAACGTTATTCGACCACGACTTTTTGGTTTCATCAATATTGGTACAAGGCTCCAACCATATGTACCAGCATATTTACTCCATTTCTGACGTATAGATTTTTTTAAATGTACCATGTCTGGAAAAGTATAATCTTCTTTAAATGTAGCACTGGCAAATATTAGTTCGATATCTGGTAAACCATTACGTTTTTCCGGGTGTTTTGTATTAACGAAACCGATGGCTTCTACTCCACCCGGGAGCGTGAACGGTCCTGTTCGCTTTAATAAAAAATTGGTTATATACGGATTAAAAGGGTTTAACTGTTCGCTTGGTAATAAACTTGTCGATGTATTTATTATCCACGTTAATCCGTAGAAGCCTATATGATCCATAAAGTTCTCACCGACTGGTGCATCTTGGACGACGTCTATACCTAATTCGATAAGATGTTTCATTGGTCCGATGCCGGACAACATCAATAATTGAGGTGATCCAATAGCACCTGCACATACGATCACTTCTTTGTTCGCAATCACACGTGTAGTCTGATTATGCTTAACAAACTCTACGCCGATTGCTCGTTTTGTACTAGGATCGATTAACAGTTTTGTCACCATACTTTCAAGAGTTACATGAAGATTGTTGCGGTCGCGAGCAGGATTTAGATACGCTTTGTTGCTGCTCATACGGGTGCCGTTCATAATTGTAGCCTGCACATATGAGAATCCTATTTCTTCCTTTCCGTTGTAATCTACTATTGGATATCCCATTTCCTTACTAGCTTGTATAAATGCTTTTGCCACACCCGTGCGAAATTCTGATTGGGTGATATGTACTGGTCCATTGGTACCATGATAGGCAATATCCGACTTCAGTTTCGGGATATCCATTGTTTCTAATTTTTTAAAATACTTGAGAACATCCTTGTATGCCCAGCCCTCGTTTCCCATCTCGGCCCAGCGATCGTAATCCTTCGCGTTTCCTCTAGTAGCAATCATAAAATTTAGTACGCTACCTCCGCCAATAACTTTTGCTGTTGGACAAATGCAGTTATTGCCTTCTATGCCTAGACAGTACTTATTGGATTGCTTCGTTCGATAGCTTCGATTTATCTTGGTCTTTTGCAGTAAACTAGGAATTAACGGGATATCCATGTATAAGCTTTCATGTGTTCCATCTTCGATCAGTAGCACTTTAATCTGAGGAATCTTGCTCAATCTCGCAGCTATAGTCGCACCGGCTGTACCAGCGCCAATCACTATAAAATCAAACGTATCTCCAGATTGCGGTGTTGTGTCCGGTACTTGTTCTGCTAAATAATGTCGGCTCTGTATGAAGAAATCCACGACTCCTTTAATCAACTTTAGTATATTCATTAATCTTGATCCTTCCGTATCGTCGCCATAAAGATTGTTGTTTGGTAGGTACAATTCTAATAGGCCACTTGTGATAGCAATGATAACGAAAAAGATGACCGTTTTTGTCATTGTATTTTTTGAAATAAATGTTCTTTTCTTCTTATAGTTTCTTCTTATATTTTTTTCTTATAGTAATGATAAAGAACGGTGTCTGGATATACCTGTATTATAATATATTATACTTGTATAGATGTCACAGCGAACTTATAACATAAACAACTGTAAAGTAAAAGCCAATTTTCAAACTGAGCCTCAATGCCAACTTTTGGCCGAAACTTTTGGAAATTCTGTTCAAATGCATATTTAAATTGTCACCGAATTCTAATGCGAGTGTTCTTGCTTCCTATATATGTATATTCTTACTTTTAACTTGATCCGAAATCTGGATTGAGATACTATCCAGTCACATATACATACATATATAAAATCTTACGCGTTCCGTTTCACGTATGATACGCATGCTAATCTATTCTTTTTTAATATTTGACGATCTACAAGGTAAAATGGTATTATGCTCAATATGTGTGAAACGGAAGTTCTCCTATTACGTATTTCTTGAAAGATTATTTAATGACGCGATCTATGTCCAACCGAAGAATTAGAAGTAAAATGTTTTCTCGACGCTCAGTTTGATAAATGGATTTGGCTGATTGTGAATATGAGATGATGTAATACATGCTGATAAAAAATGACAGAAACATATTCCTTTCAGGAATAAACTGATGTCTTTGAATCCTCGTTAGAACCTTAGTTTGAGCCTTATTAAGTTTTTCAATTTTTAATTATTAATTTATTTAATACAATAGCCGGATTAAAGATATTAATATTGTTTTTTTCATAATGTTAAACAACAAATTAAACAAATTATTATAAATGTGAGACATAAATGTGGGAATAAAAGTAAATAAAGTTTGATTTTAGCTCGTATATTTTACAGGTAAAAAATGAATAATATTAATTCTACACACACATTAACATTCGCGAAGGTTCATATAAGCAATTTACTTATGTTTCAAAGATATAAAAAATGCACGTGATATAATAATTTATTCGTAAAAAATAATATTTTTGTATAAATTAATAAATATATTGAGTTTATGTTTTTCTAAATAAATGGCTTATAAATAAATGTCTTTAAATAATTAATGTCTTACTAATCCTTAAAAGAGAAAGTAATATTATGGCCAGGTATAATGGCTCCTCTTCATCCCCGCTATTTAAGTAGCATTGTGGTAAATAACACACACACGAATATATATAGATATATTGTGATAATCCAGAAAAAAATGTTTCATATATAATTATATTTTATATCTAAACAAAAGAAGGGCAAAGAGCCAATAATGTAACAAACCACTTTAATTTAAATTATGAAAATAAGATAATATTACAAAGAACGAAACATACGTACGTTTCGCGACCATAGACATATAAGGTAGACTCAGCAACCGTATTCTTTTCTATAGTATATGCTGGGTTTGGCAGAACGGTGCGAGAGGCAAAATATCGGGGCAACCTGTCTTTCTCTGCGCGCGCATCTTGACAATTTTGATAAAATCAAAATGGCTGCCTACGTTAGAATTGTCTGTATTCTTTGCACCCATTATTAATAACTGTTAGTATTGTGTAAAAAAAAATTGAATATGAAGACGTGCAACGCATGTGGGCATCAAAAGAAATTTGGCGAACAGAAAAAAATATTCTTTCACACGTAAGTGAAACATTTTAACCTCTACTTACGTACATGCATACAATATATATAACCTATGCTTCATTTACGTGTGACGGGATATTTTCTCCTTGTTCATCAGAATACTGTGTGACGCAAAGTAACACAATTATAACAATGAGCAAAGAATGCAGACGATTTTAACGTAGTTAGCCATTTTGATTTTGTCAAGATTGTCAAGATGCGCGCGCAGAGAAGGGTAAGTTGCCCCGATATTTTGTCTCTCGCACCGTTCTGCCAAAACCCAACATATACTATAGATGCTGGGTCTATATTATATGTCAATGGTTTCGACTACTATCGAGTCATTTTCAATGTTGCGGTATATATATAAAATCATTATAAACCATAAAATATATAAATTACAAAATTATAAATCTATAACATATCTTTCATTCTTCATATTCTGTAGTACTACGAGTCAAATATATCAGAAATCAAAGTAGTCAGAAAGTAAAACTTTAAAAAATAATCGTGAGCAAGAGAGAATTAATACTTAGCAATACAAGCCAACAATATATATAAATACAATATATATATATATATATAGTGTACGTTATCAATTATATAAGTAAAGGTGTTGTAAGTCCATTAGTAAAAAAGAGAGAAAAAACGCAGGCAGATGATACTCCATACCGTGGTAGCATACATTGGTTTTTAATTTAACAGAAAGAAGCAAATTTGCGAGAAAGACGAACAACTGATTTCAACGAAATCGGATAACGCAATGGGGAGAAGGAAAACATCAGGGTTGGGAAGTTACTTTTTTCAGTAACGATCGTTACTTTTTTCTGTCTGTAACGGTAACGGAAACGTTGTTACATTTTTACAATAACGGTAACGAATTTAGCTGTTACTTTTACCGTTACTTTAATTCTCTATTTTTTTCTTATTTTATAATTTATTCTTAATTTCATATAAAGTATTTTGTACTTAATATCTTATACTGTGTTCTAGTAGGCACTGCCAATGTTGAAAATATATAATTCACATTACAATATATATATATATATAATATGTATAATATATATATATTATATATACTGTAAATTTTTGGTACGGACAATAAATATTGAAATACACATAATAGTAACTCTGGTGGAAATAAATTGTTGAAATCGCTAAAAATCGCTGAAATCTCTATCAATTGACTCATTTCATTATGAATTATACTGAAATGGGTCTATTAATAAAGATTTCATCGATTTATTTCCAGGGAACATTAACATTTAAAAACAATGTTTAATCTATTATCTGTTTAATCTAAATTCTTATAAAAATGAGTACATTAAAATAATAATTTTATCTAAGTAAAACAAAGAATTAGTAAAAAACTGTAAGTTTAATATAGAGAAAAGCTTGCTCTATATACAAACTAGTAGTAAATGTTCACCTTTATACAGCCCGCTCCAAATGACCTCCGAGTGACCTTGACTTTGACCTTGACCCTCAAGGAAGTCAAGATCATTGACCTTTTCCGTCGCTCGTTATTCATTAAAAAGTTATTAATGAAATCATTTTTACGAATAATAAGTAATTTTTGAACTCATCCTTGATGTATTATGGTTGAGTTAGAGTTAGGTTATTATATACTCATAGGTATTAATAATCTAATCTAATCCAACTATGTACTGTGGTTTGGTTAGGGTTAGGTTATTATATCGTGGAGCAACATGTTCATTCTGCTAAATTAGTAGACGAACCGTTACAGTGCTTCAACACAGCGTTGTTTCCTTATCAATGTTATTGTAGGTTGTAATTCAAATATGTGTACAAATACAAAGGCAGCTCTACCTCCCCCCCTCTTTCAAGAGACGTATACGACTTCCATAATTGTATTGTTACACATAGGTTTCGAAATCTATTTTAAAGCAGAGAATTCTTGTTTTTCCTTTAAAATTTATTTATTAATTGACGATACATCATTTAATATAAAGAAGCCATTAATTTAAAAAATTATTATATAACCATGAGTACCAAACCATGGTACATGGTTGAGTTAGGGTTAGGTTATTAATATCCATGAGTATATATCATCGACATCTAGAATGGACCGCTGATGGCAATGGTGGGGGTAGAAAGACGATTAGAGTGAGAGG
>NW_017297941.1:280153-282993 GCF_001594075.2 Trachymyrmex cornetzi
AAATTCTCTGTTTTAAGATAGATTTCCTGCGAGAAAATTTTCGTTTTTAAAGCAGGAAATCTATTTTAAAGTAGATTTTTTGTTTTTGAAGTGTCCCATTCATAAAAATTGTTTTATTTATAACTTTTCAATGAGCAATGAGCGACAGAAAAGGTCAGTGACCTTGACCTCCTTGAGGGTCAAGGTCAAAATCAAGGTCACTCGGAAGTCGTTTGGAGCGGGCTGTATAAAGATGAACATTTACCCAAACTAGTTAGTAGAGAATTTCAAGTTTGAATATTTATTTCACATTTAGTATTATATAAATTAATTATTAGCTTATGTCATTTTAAAATCTAATAATTTACTTTAGCATTATAAAAAACAGTAACGAAAAAGTAACGAATCATTACTTTTCAAGTAATGGTAACGGTAACGCGTTACTTTTTTGAGGTAACGCGTACAACCCTGGAAAACCGAGAATAGAGATACATACTGAGAACAGAGAACGGTGAGAAGGGGAAAAGAAGGAAAATATTAAGAAGGGGAAAGAGAATGTATAATGTTAGAATACATTTCGGGCAACGAATCCGTGTCATTTTGTCTATTTATTCCACGTTTCTGTTTTTTTATCTGCACCATTTCTTGTATGAAAACTCTATATCTAATGTCTCCGCTTTATCCCATTAAAAATTGTGATTCTCCTTTATACGGTGGTTAGAAATCACTGATGAAGATTTTGATCTATTATTAATATCTAAAACATGCTCATGCAGTCTAGTCTTTAACTGCCTTTTCGTTTGGCCCACATAGCTAACATTACAATTATCACAAGATATTTTGTAAACCACATTTTGATTATGCATATGTTCAAGCTTATCTTTTCCTCTTTTTATGAAGTTTTTTAATGTGTTAGGAATGATGAACGCCAGTTTACAATTAAATATGTTAACAATAGGTATTTCGGATATTGAATTAACGTATAGAATAGTAAAGAATTTATTTATAATACTGTTATTATTAGAACTATTAATATTATTGATATGAAATTTGATTCTATTATGAATAGTCGAGAAAATAAAAGGTAAAGGATATCCATTGTTTAAAAAAATATTAATAGCATCAATTAAATTATTTTGGTGGAATTTAGGATGACATAAACGAAATATTTTATCAATACCATAAATTACACCTCTTTTGTGACAAGACGGATGGTGTGAATAAAAATTAAGGAATCTACCGGAAAAAGTAGATTTAAGATCCGTCGAAAATAAGACTCCGCTCATCTGTAATCAACATAGTATCCAAAAAACTTATTTTTCCATCAATACCAACTTCCATAGTAAACTGTAGTCTAGTATGTAACGAATTAAAAACACTCAAGTATCATTAATACTTTCAGACGGAGCAGCCAAAATAATATCGTTCACATATCGATAATAAAATAACAACCGGACAAACAGCATTCCTATCACTTTGTCTTCTAAGTCTTGCATAACCATATTCGCGACGACTGGTCATAAAGATGACTCCATAGGAGTCCCAAAAATTTGTTTGTACATTTTTTTTTATTAAAGATAAAGACTGTAGAATTCAAAACCATCCGAAAGGCAATCAAAAATTCATCTAAAAGTATTTTTGTTTTTTTTTATATGGAATCCCATCTTCTAACAACACTATCAAATGCCAAGTCTATAAGTATATTAGTAAATAAGGATACCACATCCAAGGAAACTAACAAAGAATCTGGTTCAAGTTTGACATTTTTTAATTTATTAATGAGATTAAAACGATTTTTTATGAAGCTAGGAGCTTCTGGTATAGAGTCGTTAATAATATTATGTAAAAACAAAGATAAATTATATAGTAGACTATTTATAAATGAAACAATAATTCTAAGAGGATAGTTCTGTTTATGAATCTTCGTTAAACCGTATGCTCTAGGAATGATACCGTCAGTTGTAACCTCCAATAAGCTAGGTCATCTATATAACGTTTTCCTTTCCACCATCTAAGCATGTTACATAAATCACTAGTAAGATTCTTAGTAGAATCTTTAGTTATTATCTCGTAAGTATCCTTATCCGAAAGCATCAATTCCATCTTGAATATGTACTCTAATTTATTTTGAGCAACCGTGACACATTACCTTTGTCTGCTTTGAAAATTAAGATTTCAAGGTGATCATCAACGAATTCTTTTGTTAACTTAATCCAATTAAAAATTAATTTATTGTTTTAGAGAATCAGTTCTGGGATACTCATTCTGAAACTTCTCCAGAATCAAAATTGCATTATTTCTAACGAAGTTAATTATCACTTTTTAGAGTTTTACTTTCTGACTACTTTGATTTCTGATATATTTGACTCACAGTACTACACAATATGAAGAATGCGTAGAAAAATATGTTATAAATTTATAATTTTGTAATTTATATATTTTATGGTTTATAATGATTTTATATGTACCGTAACATTGAGAATGACTCGATTGTAGTCGAAACGTACGTATGTTTTGTTTTTTGTAATATTATTTTATTTTTATTATTTAAATTAAAGTAGTTTGTTACATTAGCTGCTTTCCATTTACACCGATTCTCAGATAATTCTCACTTGTAACGTCATAACTTAGTTGAATGCGCGTTCCTTTTGCATTCTGACAAGTGAGATTCAACTGAATTTTTACCCATAATCTGCACAAGATCGAGACCGTGTCCTTTGGTGAGTCTCGTAAACTCACTTCAAAGTGAGGTTATGAACACCTGTGTTAAGCTAGCAGGACCAAATGAGCAGAATCGAAAAAGACCTTTCGAACTATTTAGTGTTCATTTTGTGCTAATTTGTGCTACAAAAAACAATTTT
>NW_017297941.1:284046-285017 GCF_001594075.2 Trachymyrmex cornetzi
GATTCTGCTCGTGACGAAGGTTACTTTACTCTTGAGCCTGATAGGGTTCGGGGGTAGTTTTCGAAGGAACGGCGCGAGCACAAAATCTGAAGTTTCATATTTTGGCAGCACAAATTATGATGCTTGTGTTGTTTAAGTAGCGACTGATTTTGCTCGTGGTGAAGGGTACTTTACTCTTGAGCCTGATAGGGTTCGGGGGTAGTTTTCGAAGGAACAGTGCGAGCACAAAATTTGAAACTTCATATTTTGGCAGTACAAATTATAACGTTTTTATTGTGTTTGTAGCGATTGATTCTGCCCATGGCGAAGGGTACTTTGCTCTTGAACCTAATAGTGTTTAATTCAGTTAGGGGTTGGTTCTTGAGGAATGGATCAATATATTAACTTTTTTTTGATAGCACAAATTAGCACAAAATCAGTATTATTCAAATCTATTTTTATTTTTCATTTTTTCTTTTTTTTTTCTTGTGGTCCTGCTAGCTTGATATTAAGCTGGCAGCGCCACACGTTTCTTCTAAACGACATATGGTATAAAATTGTTTTTTGTAACACAAATTAGCACAAAATGAGCACTAAATAGTTCGAAAGGTCTTTTTCGATTCTGCTCATTTGGTCCTGCTAGCTTGACAGAGGTGGTTATGAACCTGTATTGACATGTGATAACCAAAGTAAGCAAGTAGTGACGTCATTAATCTGAGTATAAAATACTCAGTTCACTTCAGACTCAGTTTCACTTGTGTGTAAATGGAAAGCAACTATTATTGGCTCTTTGCTCTTCTTTTGTTTATATAGTTTTATACTTACAGAGCCTTATTATTATATTATATTCATATATATATACATATATATATGTATATGGGGCATTCCACGTCAACGAGAGACCCCCCCACCCCCAGAATTGGTTTAAACGAAAAGAATTCTACTAAGGCTTAAAATTTAGGTAATTACATCTACTTTAAAATGCAAAGTGG
>NW_017297941.1:285441-285662 GCF_001594075.2 Trachymyrmex cornetzi
CTAATTATTATTATTATTATTATTATATTGGAACCGCCATCTTGAATTTTTTATTTCGACATCTTGGATTTTTGAGCAGATGTAATTTTCTGAATTTTTAAACCAATTAGATACCTATAGAATCTATTAGAACCTAAAAAACCCCATGTAACAAGTTTTATTTAAATTCGATATGATTTTTAAAAATCGGTCGCCATATTGGATCCGCCATTTTGAACATT
>NW_017297941.1:286488-296424 GCF_001594075.2 Trachymyrmex cornetzi
CTGTATATATATATATATATGTAGGATATGGTTTGTCTAAGGGTTTGATTATATGATGCGGGGTATTGAGAATAAAGAGAGGCGTTTATTATACACAACAAGAATAACTGTTAGGTTAGGTTAACAGAGATTTCGTACACGCGGTAACGACATGCGTGCTTGTTCGTTCTCGACTGCCGCGCTTCCCTTCTCTCCGCTCTTCCTTCGCCGGGCTCCAAACCCGCCCGAGAATTCCCGAATATCATTTCGCGCACGCATCGCGATCTCCCTATGCCTAATCGCGTTCGAGTGGTACTATACCCCTAAAAATAACCCTAAATTTCACAAAAGTAACGAAACAAAAAATACGCTCTCTTCTTTATTTCAACTTATCCTATACACACATATATATATTCATGTGTGTTGTTTACCACAATGCTACCTAAATAATGTGAAAAATTGACATATTTTATAAGTAAGTTATATAATATATAACATTTTTTCCCGGGTTTTAATACACTCAAGTTTAAGAAAAATGAAAAAGTATGTATTTGTGATTAAATGTTAAAATGTGTATTTCGAAACGTTTTTAAAATATACTTTAAAAACATTTCAAAATGCTTGAAAGTAAAAATTCATCATAATAAATGCTGACTATTGTGTAACTAAATAAATAATTTCAAGTTAAATTATTTAAAAATTGGAAAGAGTAAGGATACTTAGGAGTCAGGCGCAGAAGACGTCGCGCAAATAATACACTTATAAAGAATGAAACTTCTTTATTCACTAAACGCGCTTACATGTTTGGGCTCACTTTTTTGAGCCTTCCTCAGAGCAAACACAAACTAACATATATAAACTAAAAATTATCTTGTCATGGTGAGCTCTCCTACATCGAGAATTTAAATGCTGGGATTAACCAAAAAAGAAAAAGAAAGGAAAAATGAAAAAGGGGAAATATTGAAAATATCGAATTAGAAAATATGGAAACTAATTTATCAAAAAACTTTAAAAATATAATTAATATTATTCCGCAAATAAGAACGCTCACCACAATTACAAAGCACTATATCACAAACATTATCATGAATAATTCAAGAACCGGTTCTTGATATATTGGCCAGTCGGTATCACAGTCACTTTTTTTTTAGTTATTAGCTAGTATTTTTTCGAGATAACAAATGAAACAACATTAAAACGTTAGTCAATTCCAAAAAAAAATGAAAGTTGTAAAGTGATCAGAAATTTCGTCAGAAGGACTCGTTACTGTGCACAAACGACACTGACTTAAATTATTTATTCAGTTACTCGTCGTTACATTGCGACGTTAATGTGCCAATACGTAACCAGCATTTATTAAAACGCATTTTTATTAAACGTTTTAACATTAAATTACACATACTTCTTTATTTTTTTTAAACTTGAGCGTATTATCACACATATATATGTATATTCATGTGTGCTGTTTATTATTTAATATTTTAATCGTATACAGTTTGAGTTATGCAAAATTAAATAATAGCATGGTAGATTGCTAATTGGCTCTCTAAATGTGTTAATGACCTCTTTTTTTTCGACGTTTTCATATCAAAATAATTATCCCATGAATCGATTGTAGCCTACTGTTAATCTATTGTTCATGTTACACGTATTAAAGACTCTCTAATCATAGTCTGGCTATGAGATAACTAGCTATTGACATCAAATTCAGCCAGAGCGAGATATCTTTGCACATATCTTTCTTCGCATTACTGCAGAGCAAAATAAACTATATCTTTTGCTTCCACACCACTATAGAGCGAGATAAAATATATCTTTTCTTGTACAAATTTGATGAAAAACATCAGATCTTTTGTTATGGCTATTTTGATTAGAGGATCTCTCATTGTACAATAAATTTTTAATACTAAGTAGCTTACATGCAGAAGAAGTTGCGTACGTATATATATTTATTTGCATATATTCTACAATATTTTATTTTTTTGTTAATTTTGTAACTGAATACTGTTTTTTAAAACGAAACCAATTTTTTAAATCTTTTTTTTCAGAGGCTACATTATCATTCCTGTTTTTTCTCTCGAGCATTATGCAATCGCCACATTTTTATAAATAATATTTTGAGTAATAAATATTTCGTAACTTTGAGTTTAGAATCGATTGAAAAATATTTTGAATGTAATCATTAAGACGTAAATTAAAATTTTTATTATTAATAAAATTTTTGTCCAAATATTAATAAGAGGTCATATGTCATCTGCTTCTCTGATTTATTGAAATGACATACGATGATGATGATTTCAATGATTAATATTTATGATAGCAGTATTTTAGATTAATTAGGATTCAAAGTCTTCTAATTGTAAGAAGAAATACACAAAAGAGAAAAATAAGAATAGCTTACTTAAAAATTTTTTAGTGTATTTTGTATGTGTGCGTACACAGTAAAAAATTATATGTCTATAAGTTAAAATTGTCTTATGTTACCACATTTTGATTATTACTTTAATGTAAAATTAACATACAACTGATATGTTATTATTTTGGTAACATTTTTATCTGTTAGATTTATGTCACTTTTGTAACTTAACATTTGTGTAAATCAATTAAATATTATTTTGAGTGTTTTTGACACAATTGTTTCACTTAATCTATATGTCTTAAAGTCAAATTAACATTCTAAGAAAGGTTAAAGTAAGTTTTAATATAATCATAAACTTTGACACAGAAAATAATCAAATTTTCTATTACAAATATTCCATTACAACTTCAGTTAAAATAATTATTATCATGTGTTAATTTAACACAAAAAATAAATACTGTTTTGAAGTACTTGTATGTTAATATACTCGGAATAAAATGTAATTTACACTTTAAAATAGTTACAGTAAATATATTAACACAAAAATCTGTAATATTTTAACAAGTGACATATTCAGTATAACACATTTCATTTATTCATTGAATGAAAGGTGGCAGTAGTATCTGTAGTCCGTCTGTTATCAGGTCTCTCTTGTCTTCTGTCGTGCGAGAACGTGCAAGATTCTGATCGTGCTTTTCAAAGTGATTCAGAACGAAAGCGAGTTACATACGTCATAGGGGATATTTATAAGGAAAAGTGAAGTGCAAATTACATAATATTATTTTAATGCTTACCATCAATCCGAAAACCCTCGGAGAATTCTTTATGTAAGATAAGTTTACTTTATTATTTATATAAATGTAAGGTTAAGATTTTAATTAGCTATCGGACAATTTTCTGTAAAATTTTATTTAATAACCATCTAAATCTTTGTCGTAAGAAATTTATAAAGAAAATCACACAATGCTCGATCTCTTGAATCATAAGCATGCGTGCATGTATGCACACATGCATGTTGCTATGCTTGCTTTGATGCATACAGTCCATGATGCAAGTAAACATAGTTGCTTTGCATTTGCACACAAGTGAAACTGAGTCTGAAGTAAGCTGAGTATTTCATACTCAGATTAATGTCGTCATTATTTGCTTAGTTTGGTAAAAAGTTATCACAGACAACACAGGTTCGAACCTGACTTTCAAAGTGAGTTTACGAGACTTACTAAAGCACACGGTCTCGATCTTGTGCAGATTATAGGCAAAAACTCAATTAAATCTCACTTGTCAGAATGTAAAAGCAACGCGCATTCAACTGAGTTATGACGTCACAAGTGAGAATTATCTGAGAATCGGTGTAAATGGAAAGCAACTCATGTCTACTTGCATCATGCATACAGTTTGACATTTAACAAATAATTCTGAAATTAGTAATTGTTTCTTTTGATTAGTGCATGCAATAAAATAAGCTGCAAAGTAATCCATAAATATAAAAATCATGTATATGCAGCATGCAGTGCTCAATGCGTGAACAAATTCTAGCATACATCAAAGTAGGCATGATTGTATGCATGTTATTCAAGAAATCGAGCATTGTGTGATTCCAATTTAATAAGGCAAATAAATTTAATTGTTTTTTGTTACAATTTTCTATCTTTATGCCTCAAAACTTATTTATAGATATATTTCTGTCTCTAATATTAATAGTAGTTTAAGAAATAATTATTAAATAAGAATACAAGAATAAAGCTATAAAAGAAATCATTTAAATCTTTTTTTATTTGTTTAGAATGGAGAGGAGAATAATGTTTTTAATTTTTCTACTTCTCTGACACAAGGACTTTATTATAATCCATCAACACAAAATGGAATAAGTTTGATTTTCGAATTTAATAATCAGAGGCATTGGGCAAAGATTCTTCAGCTATATAGTTATGAAACATTTGAGGTAAAAGGTATATATACACGCACGCATATGCATACGCACACGCGCGCGCGTACACACATATATTACACAATTTAAATACTTTACATAACTTTTTACATTATTTGAATTACCAACATTTTTTCCTATGCTTACAATTTGTTTTTTACATTTTTTTTTAGCAAAAATATTTTCCGGATTGAATAATAAACAATTTAAATTTTACGACGAAAAAAAAGCTATATTGACAGAAGAATTTTTAATTGAACACGTTCAATTATTCCGGAAAAGGTGCTATTATCATAATTGAGTTAGATAGGCCAACAATATAAGGTAAGTTCTTAAAAAAATATTTCAATATATATGTATATATGTATATATATACACATATATGTATATGTATAAATCTTATTAGTTACATGTATGATCATTTTTTTGATAGATTATCTAACAGCCCCAATACCGAATTCTTCTTCCATAACTATTACAGATTCTTCTGAAGATAAAATACCAAAAACGTCTTTACAAAAAAAATATTCATTTACCATATTTCCAATTATTAGAAAAAGGAGAAATTGTTACAAAAAAAGTATGAAAAAATTGTCATTTTATAATACATTAAAAAATATTTAATTAAAGGTAGATCGTCTAACGCGATCTTTTATATTAATTTTCAGATAATGAAAGAAATTATTTAAAAAATCCATGCGGAAAAGACATTTTTGAAAAGTATAATACGGAAGGATTTTTAAGTGTGATAGAAATAGAAGACGGATAATTAATATAGTGGTTACTCAAATGCTTACTTTGAAAAAAAATTAAAGCGTTGATTAACCTCATTAGATAAATGTTAGTTTGCCGAAACTATAGTCAAAATTTTCCTAAAATTACGAGATCCGGAAGCTGCATTAGGCTATGTAAATACAAAAAACACTATTTAAACAATATCTTAAAAAACATAAATATTCCATTAATGTACTAAAACGAAATTTTTACATTTTTATTTTGTCTTTTTAGGAATCTTTTACGATCCAGTAATTAAAACAGGTTATTTAGCAAATAGGCTCTCCAATACAAGAAATATAAAAAGAAAAAAAGACGTGTAATGAAGAGTCTGAAAACAACAGAAATGTTCCAAATATTAACATTACAGAAGATGAAAAAGAGAACTTAACTCAAGCTGAAATTGATGATATCATTCTTTTTCTCAAAAGTGCCACACAAGATAAAAAATCACAAATTATTTCTAAACAAAGATATATTTCAGTACAGAACAGAATTTTGTTTAAATATTAATTTTTTTGATACCAAGATTCCTAAATACACCTGAATTGGTAAGTTAATACTTTAAACGATCTCATAACAATTAAATAGAACAAAAAAGATATAAAATAAAATGAAATTATAAACAAAAATATATATAATTATAAATAAAATATAAATACACACACATAATATATATATAGAATATAAAAATTATTTATATACATATATAAAACATAATGTATGTTTTATATAAAAGTAATACATAAAATTTTTTATTGAGTCTATTTTGTAGATTGAAAAAGAATATAAACTTTTATTTCTAAAATATGGTGATTTCTTCTTAAAAGAATTTCTCAAATTTAGTGAAATTATTCTGAGAGTTTTTTCTAAGACTGACTGTGAAATACCTTCTCCAGTAGATAAATTGGGAAAAAGCAATGAATCTATTTAATACAACGTTAATACAGTTTTATTTTACAATATTACAACATTTATCAATATGTGAAAAATTTTTCAGGTTGAGATAAACATATAAGAGCTATTTTAGCATTATGTCGACTTCTTCCTCCAACGGATAGGGGAAAAAATAAAGCTACAAGGGAATAATCTCGACCACGGTTTTAGAAAAAATTTTATTTAAAAAAGTATATTATATTGAAAAGCATATTATATATAGAATATATTTAACAATTCGTAGGTATATGAGAATTGTATTATATTTTATATAATGCTAAGTTATTGTTATTATTTTTTGTTTTGTTCTAGAACGATACGCCTTTAGAATCAAAGTTAAGAGAAAAGATTCAACCACGTTTAGTCGCCGTAGGTCCTATCAAAGCAGCGGTGGCACAATACTTTTTAAATGTAGACAACAAATTTATTCTTCTTCACGTACAAAGTTTCGTTAAGGATTTTGACATTTTGTTTAAAAATCATTTTGTTTTTAATATACAATAGGATTCGAACCTGGTAAATTTTCATTGATTTCTAGAAAAATATTTTTATAAAATAAACAGTGGTCCTGTAACTCCACGCATAAGAGAAGTATATACACTTTTGAGAAACCAAATGGATACATTAATTTAAACTCAATGTTTTGACTGTGTTATTAAGTTATATACTGAATTTTATACCGATTGAAATTGACCTTTCTGTTTTTATTAATTAATACATTTAGTTTTAAGATGCCTTATATGTGTACAAACTGTATTTATGTTGTAAATTCAATTAAAGAATTATGTCAACATTTAAGAATAATTCATTCTTTCTATGAAGGTTCGCAATTACAGTTAAAATGTTTTTCTAATTGTCCTTCTATATTTAAAACTTACTCAGGATTTAGAAAGCATTTAGCTAAATGTAAGCTAAATCTTGAAAAAATCTGTACTGATGTTCAAATAATTTGACAGAAATTCTTAATTATAGACCTAATACTGAAAAAAATTTAAATACAAGTGATAATACTGATTCAAATACAAATACTTATAAAGATTTAAATATAAATGATGAAGATATAAGTACAAACAATATTATAAATCATAACAATCTTGCTGATATTTCTGAAGATATTAATAATAGCTTATTAATTTTTATACGAAATTTATATTCTTTTGGTATACCTGATACATCGATTAATAAAATATTGCAAGATATATCTCTCAACTAGTAAATATCGTATTCGCAAAAATTTTGGACAATGTAGATGAGTCAAATGTTATTTGTTGGCAAACTGTATCAATGTTTGTTAATTCTCTTGAAATATATTTAACAAAACATAAACACCATAAAGAATACGAAAAAACATATGATAAAACCAATAGAAAAAAGTTGTGGAGTTCGCATGGAACAAAAGTTTGATACACAATTAAGAATTTATAAAACAGTTCCTTCAACTTGTATTATACGTTTACTTATGTGCCAATAATTGAAACCTTAAAATTTTTATTGAAAATAATTCCTTTAAAAAAATTTTATTTAATTCCTTCAATGAAAAGACCGTAGCAAATACAATAATCTTACAGATAGTGAAATGTTTGAAACCAATAAACTATTTCGTAATTCTGAAAAATTGACTATTCAAATACAAATATTTTTTGACGAGTTTGAAATTTGTAATTCTCTAGGTAGTAAAACTTTGTCTTATAAAATTGGCGGATTTTATTTTTCAATATGCAATTTGCCTCCTCATTTCAATTCAAATTTAAATAATATTCATTTGTTAGCCTTATGTTATAATGAAGACATAAAAAATTGTGGTATGAATTTAATTCTAGAAATAATTGTAAAAGATTAAAAAATTTTGGCAACAGAAGGCTTTTACATTGAAGGAGTTGAATATCCAATAAAAGAAACTTTAGTAATGTTAAGTCACGACAATTTGGGAGGAGCAGTGCTATATGGCATGGTTGAATCTTTTCAAGCTAACATTTTTTGTAGAATATGTTTGATGCATAAAAATTGTACTAACGTACGTTGAAAACAAGAAGATACTCTTTTGCAAACACCTGGAAAGTTTTCCAAATCATATTCAACTTGCGATTAATTCTGACGCCAGTGAACATGGAATTAAATTATGTAGTGTTTTAAATGATTTAGAATTTTTTTAATTTGGAATAAATTTATCAATGGATATAATGCATGATTTTCTGGATGGAATTTGCCAACTTAAACTTAAGTTGTTTCTAAAATTTTTAATATAAGAAAAATTAGTTTCAATAGAAGAAATTAATGATAAAATAAATACTTTTGATTACGGCCTTCAAAATAGTTCTAATAAACCTAGCCCAATCTGTCTTGATAAAACAAGGCCATTTCTTGATAATAGGCCAAAGAACTGCACAAACTTACTATCTGTTAATATTCTTTCCTTTAATAATCAGTGATATCACAAAAAAGCTTGATTATAGCACAAATTATAGTAAATAAAAAGTAATTTTTTGTTAATAGAAATTATCGAAATAGCATTTTCTCCTACACTTCACGATATTTTAGTGAATAATTTAGAAAATCTCATCGAAAATCATCATAAATTATTTTTAAATGAATATAATACCCATTTACCAAAACATTATATGATTACACACTTGCCAACTGTTATCAAAAGAATGGGTGCTTCAAGACATTTTTGGACCATGAGGTTTGAAAGCAAACACGGTTACTTGAAAGATCTTTAAAGAAAATTGAAAAATTATAAAAGCGTTTGCGAAATTTTTGCTTTCCGTCATCAACAAGTACGTTTTTTAAATGGAATAATTGCAATATTTTTGAACCTTTTCCTTTTCTTAAGAAATGTAACGTTACTATAATAGGAAGCACCACATATTTTCATACTATTTCGAAATTCTTAAATATAAAGTCTGATGTAAGATTATGTTTTGGAATTTCTGTCGAATTATTTAGAAATCAGATTGAAATTAATAATTTTATATGTACTTCTTTTTATAAACATTTGCCTAGTTTTTCTAAGGTAGTTTCTTTATTCATATATAATTCAAAACTATGCTGTGTGCCAAACTTACAAAATTTTATCTGTTTGTAAAAAGTATTTAGAGTACATAATTTCAAAACAAGATAATAATGACTATTTTGTTTTTTGTTTAATAGAATTGAAACATTTTAAATCGTACAAAATATATGAAAAAGATAATGTAACTATGTTAATTATAGAATATTTTATGTGCCCTTAGCTATATTGGTATGTTTAAAGTAGAGAATCATATTATATATAAAAAAAAATACAATATTTTTTACTCTAAATGATTATAAATCATCCATTATATGCATATTTGGTTTTGTAAAGATTTATGCAATAAAATTAATAAAGATACATTTTTCTTATTAATATTCCTTTCTGTAATACTTGCATAATATTGAGTTTACATATTTCATTAATTAGAGTTTCCAAACATTAGAGGAAAGATAATATATAATATTTCAAATTTCGACATTAAAATATATTGCATAGTGGTTAACATGGAGTTTTTTTGTGTTCTTGGAAGTGTAACTTTAAATGTATTGTATCTACAAGTCTAACATTGTGATAATACTTATTAAAAATCATCATTAATTTAGGTTTATAGATGCAATACGTTCAAAGTTACACTTTTAAAAACATTATCCGTTATCCATTTTTCGCATATTTTAATGTCAAAATAGTAACACTTACATATTGATAATGTTAATCATTTTAGGTAATTAAAGTAATGTGGCGACTCGCCACTAGAGGTCCACGGGACTCACTCGGTTCGCGTAAGCACCGCGCCGCGCGAATTCCCTAGGAGGTTGTAAGGGCATAAAACACATATATTAATATTTTCGCTTTAAACAAACAACATACATGTGAAAGTTGTGTTCATAACATTCTGGTTTTATTGAGCAACACATTTTTATAGGTTATTTATTTTATTTGTTATTA
>NW_017297941.1:296741-302461 GCF_001594075.2 Trachymyrmex cornetzi
AAAAAATATTACTACATATTTAAATAACTTTTGATCCAGATGGTCAATTGTTTCTATTTTTTTTGTATTATTATTAAATGAAATTTAGAATAGTCTGTAATTTTTTCAAGTAGTTCTTAACATATTGTATTTGTCTTACAACCTCCTTAAATAGAATATCATTCTGGATCCATTCCAGGCGTCTAAGGCAAGTCCCACACTACATCGCATCGCCTTACTGATGATGAGTCTAGTAGTGTGGGACCAGGACGAAACGCTGTGGCCGACCACAAAGTTTCGAGTCAGGCCTCCTTAGTGGACATTTCCACATTGGTTTTTCCTTCTCGAATTTTCTAACAGTTTTCGTTATTTTCTATTTTTCTATTTATCTACTGTTTATTTGTCCGTCATTCGGTTTTGTCGTTACTTTATTTTAATCGTTAAAAATTCAAACATAATTTCAACTTACTTTTACGTTATTTCTCATTTTACTTTATTTAATATCGAATTTCGTACCTGACTCGCGTAAACAGCAGCTGCATTTAAATGCCCCTATACTGTCTCGCTTCGCGTATGTGTGCACAGAGACAATATTATGTCGTATGCGTGCTTTCCTATTGAATGCCACGCATCTTTTTCTTAACGTGGCGGTATTTGTCGCCACAGTAATGTTAAAATTAACTATTTCTTATGTTAAAATTGTAACATTTGATTGTGTGTTATATTGTTCAAAATTATTTTCATTATATGTTAAAACTTACATATTTTTATGTTAAAACAATGACACATTACTTCTGCTGATATGTTAGATTAGACTGAAGAATTATGTTAAAGTGTACAAATTTTTTCATTCACATTATACGAACGAAAATGTTCTATTAACATTTCTTACAAGTTACTGTAACTACTGTTCTATGTAGTTTTTATTTATTTTATATGTTATTTTTATATTACCCTTAAATCAAAATAACAAATATAAATGTAAAGTATTGTGTCAATTATTTAACATGACTAGTTTGTCAATAAATAACACAAGACGAATGAGTTACTTTAACTTAAAATTTAAAGTGGACTTTCTGGATCATGTAAAAAATGTTAAAATCAACATTTTCTTACTGTGTATATTTAAATGTTTTATAAATATGCATGTATTTAATTCTTTGATTATTTTTTATACCACACAGTATATAAAATTTTGAATGTATTATTTAGATATAAATCGCAGGTTGTATAAAGTGAACTAGAGAATAAATCTGAAAATCGATCTTATTGCGTTTAACAAAAAAAGGAAAAAATAGAACGATATTAGTTTACAAAAAACAAATAGTACCATTGCAATTAACGATCGAATTCGTATTTCAGCATGCAAATGATATGTATCTGTTTCATTACTCTTAGCTTGTAAATGTACCCATCTTAGGCAGTCTTAAGATGTACGACTTTACGTATTTCTTGTGAAAACACGCGCATTGCTAAAATTCTGACGAAGTTTACAAAGTATATACATATATACGCAAGCATCGGTTTCAAAACAAGCTACATTTAAATCATTGAACTTTAATAATGTTTTCTGGAATGCGCACTGCTATTTTATGCTCATAAGTTTGTGCAAGGACCACCTACCTTTTTGTAATTAATTATAATATGATAGTAGATTGAAAAGCATAATATGGAAGAGTGACCTATATTTTTCTCATTTTCCAGTACGCACTCTGATAGCCAATGCACGTTTTAGTATTATTAAAGTTTAGTGATTTAAATAACAATATACAGCAATTTAAATAACAATATCGATGACACGATGTTACACGCGATCACTTCGTGATATATACGAACAATGGTTGCCACGTCTCCAAAAAAATCTACGGTTAATCATTTTAAACTTTATGATTTTTTTTTAGAAATGATAGTGCACAGCTAATGCCTTTCTCATTTTTGCATACATACGTTGATTTACTTCCGATTTAAAAAATGTATCTTCGGTGAGAGGATCAAATCTGTGAACTTTTTTTAGAGAGACCACTATAAGCAGAAACAAATGTAACAATCTCCGGTACGAGTGACGATCTTAAGGGGCTGCGCACAATGAAAAGAATAGGGAACAGGGAACAGAGAATAAGAATTTCAACCTATCAGAAACTGTATATTCCACAATACATGATTTCTGATAGGTTGAAATTCTTATTCTCTGTTCCCTGTTCCCTATCATTGCGCGCAGCCCCTAAGGCTCCTAAATACTCAGCCACAGTCATGATATAAAGACAAGGGCTTAAACCGTAATCACACTACAGACTCCCGACTCTGACTCGACTCCCGACTATCATTCTACCAATCACAGCAAGGCAGCAGCCGACTCTAAAGCTGAATTTTCACCTGATGCTACAACATTCATTTTCAGCGTAAAAATAGGTCACGTGATCAAAATTGATGCTTGATATTCGTCAATTTCTATCACGTGACTTATTTTGACGCCGAAAATGAGCGTCGAGTGTCGGCATGAAAAGGCACCTTAACTGCCGACTCTGACTGCCGACTCGAGAATAGAAATCACTCTATTCGATCGACTTTAAATCGGGAGTCGGGAGTCATTGACTACATTTACACGGCACCCTTAATCGAGTTTAATAACATCCGTAGTTATGAAACTGGCCAATCACAATCATTCCATTCTCCCGACGAAAAGCTATGATTGGCCAATTTCATAACTACGGATGTTATTAAACCCGATTAAGCGTGCCGGGTAGCAGAGGTCATAGTTGGAAGCCTAGTGTGATTACGGCTTTAGAATATACACTACTGGAAGGAGCATAGGCACAGTACAATCATATTATACTGTGGCATATGCTGGATTCACACTGGATCCGATGTGCGTCGTACAATGTTCTGCAACCAATTAAAAAGCAGAATTTTATCTCGTATCGATGATACGAAGCAAAATCTCGTTTTCTGATTGGTTGTTGAGCGTTGTACGACGCACGTTGGATCTAGTGTGAATCCAGCAATAAGGCCGCAGCACACACTTTTGCATAACGCATAACGCATAGTGCATAAGCGAATCAACTAATCAGAATCTTTCCTTTTCTCCCATTCCATGGAAAAGAAGAACATTGATTGGTTGATTCCTTTATGTATTATGCATTATGCGTTATGCAAGAGTGTGTGCTGCGGCCTATAGGCTTGAAAAGTTGAAGCCGAGAAGATTGATAAGGATGGAGATAGAATGCGCCTAGTCAGCAATGCACATGCTTCATACCGATGCGTACGGGGTGGGGAAAAGAAATATATATACCATAGGTTTGTTCGCGTTGCATGCAGTGGTGCACATTTGGCTCCCCGACAACATGAGAATCATCCCCACCACTCTCGCTGTCTCGCTTGCTCTCACGCAGCGGCTTCGCGAGAGGGAGCGAGACAGCGAGAGTAGTGGGGATGATTCTCGTGTTGCCCGGGAGCCAAATGTGCATCACGGGTTGCATGCTCCAACATGCTCCAATATGCTGCTATCATAGCTCCTACTCACTCCAATGCACTCATTAAGTCCAATGTCTACGATACTAAAAATCGGTCCGAGATCTCGAGAGAAAAAATTAACAAATCACATTTGAACAATTTGATCACATGACCATTGCGATTGGTCAATTCTTTCTTCATCCGAGGTCTCGAACCGATTTCTAGCATCGTGGACACAAGGCTTTAGAGTGAGTAGGAACTATGGCAGGAACATGTTGGAGCATATTGGAGCATGTAACGCGAACAAATCTCATGTGTTGCGATGAATCATATAGTATATTATGTATTATTTAACAGGATTAGAAGATTGAAAGAGAAATGCAGGAATGTAACATAAAAGTTATCAAATATAACCTCAAAACTCACTTTACATCGCCTTTTTTCACTGCTTTTCTTCACCCCGCGGACCTGTGCACATCGGTATGGAGCATGCGCATTGCTGACTAGGCGCATTCTATCTCCATCCTTGTCAATCTTCTCGGCTTCAGCCGAATGTACAGGGATTGTAGGCCTATGCTCCTTCCAGTTGTATATATTCTAAGGATAACAGTATGCCTATGCTAGAGAGCCTCAAAGGGAGAGAGCGGCAAATTGCATTACGTGAATGCCCGCGTCCAATCAGGACAAGGGTCACGTGACCAGTTTTCTCCATTCTCTTCCATGCCTATGGAGCTTTAATACCCGCGTCCAATCAGAGGAGACGGGTCACGTGATGCAGTTTATCACTCTCTCCCTTTGAGGCTTTCTAGGGCTGCGTTCGGATTCCCACCCGGACCCACTCCTCGAGTGTCATATTATCCTTGTTTAACGTTCGGTAAACAACAAAGATGATATGACATCCGGGGAGCACCCAGGTGGGAATCCGAACGCAGTCTAACCTGACGTAATCACGTGACGTTCGAGCGACCAATCAGAATTGTTGATAAGTTACGTCATCGTTTCGTGGTAAATTCGAAGTATTATTTATCAGTATACTTACAGCGCTCCTTGCAATACATTTTAACAAATACAAAAGATATTAAATATAAAATAAATATTGAAAAACAATATTATAAATATAAAAATATTATAATATAAAAAGAAATACTAAAAATAAAAATAAATAATATATTCCAGCAATTTATTTAACCCTCAAGTACAAAGATTAGTCCGTGAGACCACGCTTCGTCTTTTGGAAATAAAAAATATTTAATCGCGGACTATTTTTCATTTTCCGATAGTAATTTTTACAGGCTTTCATTTTACACTTCATGTTAATCTATTGTGATCAAATACATAACTTTATTAACAGATGTGCTCACAGCCGTCATTTGCGACCATATTGCATGACGTAATTTATTGTTTAATCCGTCTTTTCTATATCTGCGCAATGGGTTACCACCAGAATTGACGCAAATCGAGAGGCACTTCGCTTCGTCCTGAGGCTCTTAAGGAGCCGGGGGTCGAAGAGGGAGGACGAAGAGGAAACCTCACTCCGCTAACCGGAGTCATGAGTCAAATTTTTCGTTTAAAGGGCCCAAATTGGGCCAGTGTGTCATGAGGGCGCACTTTAACATCAAATGTACCAGTACGTTTATTTGCCCTGGCTTTCGGTCATGGAACACTTAATCCAAGGGGGTGATCCCGATTGATCACGGCTCGATTGGACACCACCAATCATAGCGACCAGTGCTTAGGAGCATTGTAGTCTCAAGCGCTGTGAGTGGCTCGTGTCCAATTGAGCCGTGTCCAACTGGGTGCCACCCTAATCCAAGTGACCGGGGAGAGGGTAAAGTGCAATCGCGGGAGAACTTCGAACGAATACAAGGAGAGGTTTCTATTAAATAACAAACCCCGTAGTTCGGCTATACAAATATAATTGAAATGAATATAGTATAAGGTAGTTGGCCCAGTAATCGTCATGAGTATGTCCTACGTTAACCAAAACACTTGACTTTGCAAATTTATATTTTTCAGATTGAAAAGTAAGTAACTGTTATTTTAGATTATTTTAAATCAATTTTTTGTGATGAATAAAAACATCACTCTAAAATTCTTATACTTACTGCCGTTGTTGAGAAAATTCTTCGTAAAAATTAGAAGGTGTAAATGTACGAGTTATCGCCATGCCGCCATAACATTTTATTGGTTTGCCCAATAATCGTCATGGGTATGTCCCATAAATCACCATGTGTTTAACTATTGCATGCACAAATGATGAAATGATTCAGACACATAATTATATATATATA
>NW_017297941.1:304549-306604 GCF_001594075.2 Trachymyrmex cornetzi
TATAGGAGTAAGTAGAATAATCGAGGCTACATTAAAAACAAAACACGCGAGACACGCGTAAACGTGTCTGAACACGCAGCAGCGATTGTCGCTCAGTCTGCTATAACATCTTGTTGCGAACACATCTATGATAGAAGCTATGCCACAATTTTAAAAAATCGTACACCTAAGTAAATATTTTTATTCTTAAAGTTTTTGTTTTACAATCGTATATAAATGTCTGAGATATTTGATTTCTACTTAGATAGAAGTGTAGTTCTTACTTAATTAAGTCCAACAGATTTTTTTTGTTTATGTGTCTTTGTTATTGTATAGTGTTAATGTTTTTAAAAAATGAACGGATGGGGATAGTAGACTAACCAGAGTGGCACCCAGTTGGACACGGCTCAATTGGACACGAGCCACTCACAGCGCTTGAGACTACAAAGCTCCTAAGCACCGTTCGCTGTGATTGGTGGTGTCCAATCAAGCCGTGATCAATCGGGATCACCCTGACTAACCACAGCATGAAACTGTACGATTTCATTTAGTGACGACTCCTATAGTACTTACTCAAAATTTTATCCCTTTAAAGAGATTTTCCTCAGTGGTAAATATTATAAGTTCAGTTCCCTCATGTCCAATCTCGAAAACTAGGCTCATTCGACGCGATTTTGCACGAAATGTACAAATTTTGCAAAAAGAAACATTGTTTTGCCCTGCGAAGCGAATGTTTGTGTTCAAAACATTCATAACTCTTTGAATGCTAAAAAGCACGATCGCGTTTCTTATAAAACTTCTCATAAATATGTAATAAATACTACGAGCGCGATATCTTCGATAAAATTATTAGAGAAATTTTTGTAAAATTAAGAAATTAGACAATAATTGCGTGCCGCAAGTACTATGATGCCTACTGTCACACAATTAAGTCTAACAAGTATTCAGTACGTCGAATTGTATGAAACGCTCTTAGAATTCGACGTACCGAAATAATTGTATGATTTGTATGTCAATAGTTTTATAATACTTATCGCACGTAATTATTGTCTAATTTTGTTCTTTTACGACGCTTCTCTAACAATTTTATCAATGTAATTAGAATGCAATCCAATACTCAAAGGGTTCAATATCCATTTTAATTTCATCATTCTAATTTATAATTTAATGAAATTAGCATATTTAAAGTATGTGAAAGACAAAGAGATAGTGTGGTAGAAGGGAAAAATAGAAGGAGGGGAAAGAAGAAGGAACGTGTTTTTATAAACGTGTGAATGCATCCGGTCAATGTGTACCCCGTGCTTAAAGCGTCCGCGTCTAACCATGAGCATTGCTCCTGCCCGTCTTCTATACGCGACCCGTGATACGCTATTTCTTCTTGTAATTTGAAAACTAAGTTTCGGATAAAATTTTCGTAAAGGAAAAATCGTCTCAGAATACGGTCAAGAATATGCCTCTTTAAGAACAAAAGGTTATTTTGAATCACCCTGTATATATATAATGTATATATATAATAATATATGATATGTAATATATATAATATATATATTTTTATAATTTTTTATATATATATTTTTTTTCAGAACTATCATTACAAATTTTCAATAAATATTAATAGCTGTTTCAACAGAAAAGAATTGTAAAATTAGTTTTTATTCAAGAGTAGTGCTGATTTCTGTTCTAGAAATACCAGTTATTGACACAGAAATAATTCAGTGATCGACATCCTTTATTTGCTTGCGTATCAAGAGACACGAGTGTATTTACGCGAGTCAGCGAGTTGCGGGCATCCGAGTACCCGAAATTCTAGGTTTTTTTAATAAAGGCTAGATCGATGGAATTCTGAATATGAGTTCTATCGATCATTTGGATCCGAATTATATAATAAACGTTTAATTTACCTCTACGTGTCCCACGAACGGAGATATCGTGATGCGAAATCCGAAATGTCAAAATTTCCTGTAAGATACGTCTCCTCAAAAAGTCATCTCCTTTTCATATTTTGGACGGTAGATGGCACTCGTTTATTGCTGTCATTTACCATACATACGTGTGAATGTGAATGATTTATAGCCT
>NW_017297941.1:309661-310034 GCF_001594075.2 Trachymyrmex cornetzi
TTTTTTTTTAGTTTATGTAAAGTAAAGTTTTTTATGGAAGGTACATGAACACTTGGCGCCTTTTTTTTACCTTTTTTTAAAAAGGTAATTTTGTTAAGTTAAATATTAACTCGACTATGCCTATGACGATTACTGGTCCATAGAATGTCTAGATCAGTGCTCGCAAGGATTTGCACATTTCGGGCCGATTCCGGTGCGCGATCCCCACCACTGCACGGCTGAGCCGCCGGGCGCTCACATGACGCTCTGATACCGGATACTCAGGGCGCTTCTATACTGGGAGCGCACCTTCCGCCAAATTATTATTGAAATATTTTTTATTAAATAATTTTGTATAATTATATTATTTATTTAATAATTTATATTAAATAAT
>NW_017297941.1:310348-315390 GCF_001594075.2 Trachymyrmex cornetzi
CGTCACGTGAGCGCCCGGCGGCTCGGCCGTGCGGTGGTGGGGGTCACCGGTCGGAATCGGCCCGAAATGTGCAAATCCTTGCGAGCACTGGTCTAGATAACAATTACGGATCTAATTTTTTTATTTGGATTTTGGATACATTATTATTCGATTTACAAGAACTTTTTTCGGCTCACCTAGTCCCAGTAATCGACAGAAATGGCGATTACTCGAACGACTACGTGCTTCGATTAATCAGTACTTTTCAAGTAAAAAAAATCTATGAAATTTGTATGAAACAATAATTTGTGATGGTGTACGTAAAACTGTGATCTCGATTTATAATTCGAAGCTCAATTTATCTCATGCAAGTTGCCAATACTCCAAAATCACATGAGATGTCAAACAGTGTCTCTTAACCTCACAATGAAGCATTTAATCGAAATCACGCATAGGCTCGGTTACTGCACATATTCGATTTAATCAATAGTGAATTCATATATTTACGAGTTTCATAATGTAACACAACATTGTAAATACTTCCTTGGAACCAACAAAAATCAGCAAGCCTTACGATCGACAGAAAGCACTAAAATGCGTCTTTAATATGTGTACTTGGTGATTACTGGTACCCTGACGATTTCTGAGCCAACTACCTTAGTTGATAAATTTTTGTTTAATGAACTAAATTATACAGTTCCAATGTATAAAAACTCTGTGAGTGTGAGAGTCATGTGTGGCAGAAGGGAGAGGTTACAGAGAGGATAACGAGGGAATAAAAGAAGAAGGAGATTTCAGTGAGTTGATCTGAGAGGGTTCAGCCTGATTTTCCTCGGACGACGAAAGTGTTAGCAGGGGGACACGAGCGAGCGGTCGACGGGGTCGAACAATCACAGTGAGGCCACAGTATAATTACATACAGTAGTGACACTACGAACAAACGAAAGGTTTAGTTTTGTTCTACGCACATGTTGGCTGTAAAATCAAGAATATGGTGGACTGTCATAGCATTAAAACTGTGGCGACGATGATTGAGACACAATAAACTACGATTTAGAGCTGAGTGAATCTTGTGTATTATTACTCATATTAAGATGAATAAAATAGATGTAATCTCTTGTACTTTTTCTACATGCAAGCAGCAACTACTAAATTTCTTACTTGCTTTAAACGATTACCGTACGTGAATAATGCGTTAATTCTGGCTGAAATTTGACCTGGAAGAGTTTGAAGAGTGATACTTTCCAGGTGTCATATTATTAAATGGATTGTGACACCATCTTATAAAGATTTATCAGACTTATCGAATCACCCTCGTATTACAATAATTAAGTAAATACAATTTTTCGTCGTTTTATCATTTTCTCTATCGCTATCCTATATCCTAGGCAGCACAAATTTGGATACATGTCCAAAATTGGCGCATAAAACGTCTTAAAGATTTATGTTATGGCGTCTTAAAGAGATCTTAAAGATATTTTATATCCCAATTGAGGGAATGGACGGAATAAATATCTAATTATAAAATCTTGATATTAGTAAAAATTAAAATAACTTGCTATTTTTTTTATTATACATAAATGGGTACAATATCAAATGAATTTATGTATTATTAATGTCTTTAAGAAGTTACCTGTTACAATACTTTTCTATTACGATCAATAATACATGAAAAAGCTAATTGCCTGAAAAAGGGCCTAAGTAGAATTGTGCCTTTATTCCGCCCATTCTCCTCAATTTTAAACATTGTACTATCTAAAATTGTCAATAAATTGTTAATTTATAAATATCATGTTTCACATACTGTTTTATGATTTCATTTGGTTCATTCCAGAAATACATTGAAATTAGAAACAAAAAATAGATCTATATTAACCCTTTGGTCTACAACCACGAGTGAGACTCGTGGTAAAGAGTTTGACTTGTGCTTATTGTTTTTGGACCAAATTCCTTACCACGAGTCTCACTCGTGGTTGTAGGCCAAAGGATTAATATATATAGTGATATATCATATATAGAATTTTTCCGATCATCTATAGAATCATATATAGAATTTATCCGATCATCTATAGAATAAAGTCGTATATAGAATTTACCCGAATTTTTAAAATACTTTATATGCGAAATACTACAACGTCTTTTGATGTTCAAATTCAGCGGTCCATAAAACCCTCAACATGACTGACAGTCATGTGATCGGTGACCACTAACATCAAAGAAGCGGACAGCTACTGTCGCTACTATATGTAGTTGTACTGTGGTGAGGCGACGGGGATTGAAATTATAGCGAAAACGCACTGCAGTGTTCTTTTAGGCGTCGTCTACAATACACGGAATAAGAAGTAAGAGTAAGAAATTGACCAATCACAGTCGAATGTAAGAAGAATAATCGACTGTGATTGGTCAATTTCTTACTCTTATTTCTTACTCCGTGTATTGTAGACGACGCCTTATATTCTTATATGTTTTCCTTCACTAGGGAACTCAAAATGGAAAAAGAAAGAAAAGAATAACAAAAAAATGAAATAAATAAATTTTAAAAAAACAAAAATGAAATAATGAAAGAAAAGATGAAAGGGGCCGGAGAATAGAGACATGCTGACTTATTACTGAAACACTCATCGATGGGGGTCCTCAGGCCAGGTTGTGCGAGATTGGTGATGTTTTTTCAGCATTGACTCTAAATCTTTAAGTCTCGCTGACTAAGTATGCGAGGTCGATGGAATTTCTCCCGCACTGACTCTAAACTCTGAGTTTAAGTCTTGGTCGGTTAAGAAAATAAGAACTTCGGACCGCTACGTCCGTCCCCAGAGAAAAATTAGGAAAAAAGGCCGTGAGTCCCGCGGAACCGGGGATTTTATAATCTGCCATGATTAACAGTGCATTGATTAGTGGATAGGTTTGTTAATTAGGTGGTGGGACCTATTTCTTGCCTTTTGATTGGTCAAGGTTTGGAATACACTTGGGGAAGGGAAAGATATTGAACGAAATCTGTAGCATGTGAAAGTGTCATTCTTAATTTTACGATCTTAAAATTTATGAGAAAAGCGTACGTGCAGTGCGTCAAGGAAGCGCATGTGCAGCGTCGGCATGGGACCACTAAATATCACCCCCTGAACGTCGCATGTCACTTCTTAGATTTTATGATCACTCGTGAGAATGCAACCTAACCGTTGAGAAAATGCCTTGCCGCCGATCTTACGTCTTCACTCCCTGCTGTAAATTTACATGGGTTATTTCATGGATTCCTATAGATGACTATAAGATTCTATAGGAGCATGTGTAGTTACCTATCGGTATACGTAGACATCCATAGGAATGCAAGATTAGTATAGGTACCCACAGGAATGTGGACAGATGCCTCCATGAGAACTAAAAGGATGTATGGGATACCAATTTGACGTATAGTAACATGTAGTAAAACAGTATGGTAGCCTATAGGCACTTTCAGTCTCCTTGGGATACTGAAAGTAGATAATGATGTATACACATTTCCGTCCTACATGCACCTACATGTTCCTGTACGTTAAGATGTATACGTCACGAGTGCTTTCTATATAAAGATTATACGTTTTGCGGGTTTTCTCCGTGTCTAGATCCATTCTTGAAATTCCAACGTTTCGTACTAAATTTACTATGTCATCCTATATATACATGCTGCGTAAATCCTATAGATATCTATTGTAAGAAATTTAGAGGAAATAGGCAGAGAAGCTATCAGCGTCAGGACTGTGTGGCTCAGTGGCAGAACGGAAATCTACCAATTCGGAGGAAAGATCAGGCCAGGATTCGAGACGAGGAATGCCCTGATATTTTTCTCTGTTGTCATCAATTGTTTACATTGTACAAGCTCCTACAGAGGCTGTGTTCCATTTGATGTCAGCACTGAAAATCTATAGTGCACATAACGTAAACTATAGATTTTCAATACTGACAGCAAATTTTGGAACAGAGCCAGAATCTTACAGTCCTCTATAGGAACCCATGAAAAAACCCATGGGAATTTACAGCAAGATAGGAGCCTCCTCCCATGGGGACCTGTCAAATTTACCATGGGTACCTATGGTTAGGCAAATCCATAGGAAAATTCCCCATGGGAATTTGCAGCAGGGCTGACATTTTTATAGTTATTTATTATTTTCTTCTAATCGCGGTATTCAAGAAGGGCATCTTCGGTGTCTCGTTTAGTCTCTCTATTCGCGCACGTACACCGATTTTTAATTTATCTTAGCTGACATTTACGAGGAAATACTGGAGTCTTCGCCTCAGTCGTCGTGAGAAAATAAAATTTTTATTGCTTTTTAAGCTATAACACCTCGATTTTATTTGTTAGTAACAACTGTCTTTACATCTTGACAAACTCCAGATCTCCACGAAAGAAAAGAGCCGTGGGAGTCCGCTGGACGTAACAATTGCAAAAAACACGTCTTTCGCTTATAAAACGAAAGATATTGATTGTATTGAAAAAAGTTTGATATGAAAAATGTAGGTATTCGAAATACCTATACAAAATGAGACGTGGAACATTAAAACCTATCTATTAGTTAAGTAGAAAAAAAATAAAAAAAACACTTTTCTTCACTGGCTCTCTGTTCATTGAGATTTAAACGCAAAGCTGTGAAAAGCAAAATATAGCCCTCGTAATGACGAACAAGTCTAGCCTTGAACGAACTTGAAATATTCATTAGTTTTTGCAAAAAGCCATTTGTAAAAACCTGCCTGCGGAAAACTTAATTTCTTCATCTTTGAGCAATCGCACAGTAATTTACAGAGGTGATTTTTCTTCTTCAAGAGTTGCACTATCACGTACACTTAGTAACAAAACGATTTTTTGCAGTTAAACTATTATAAAACGACTTTAAAAAATGGGTATCTTTTTTCGTGTAAAAAAATGGAATAATTCCGTTAATACGCATCTAAAAGCCATGTAAAGCATTCGACAGCTGACATTTTTTTACGAATTTAAAAAAAAAGGTTACCCTCTGATTATTTTAGGAGCAGTGTCGCGTAGACAAGCGCTATAAGTTGTGCACAACGTAAAATAAGACAAAGGGCGGACGACT
>NW_017297942.1:0-3406 GCF_001594075.2 Trachymyrmex cornetzi
GTTTTTCCTTCATATGACAATTATTGCGAAGAATATTACTAAGGCCTCGGTAGCTAAAGGCTCGCACGGTATGCAAGGGATCCGGGTTCGACTCCCGGTCGAGGTAATATTTTTCGCAATAAGAATTAATTATTTACAGATTTTAATATGTTATTCGTCATTATTAAGATCGTTTCGAAGATGTGAATAAGCATAAAAAATTTGTTAAATTGCTAGTCAATTTAACTCGTGATATTACTGCGGTAGTTTAATAGAGTTAGCGTTTCAAGACCGAAAAATCATTTCGGCGCGCCTTTCTGGGAACTATATACGTAGTATATAAATTCACATAAGTATCATACAAGCATTAAGATTCAGCTAGACCGTTTAAATTTATATCAATTACCGCAGTTATTATCTAATGACTTATTATCAGTAATTACGTTCAGCAGAAAAAGCAGTTTCGCAACTATTTCAAGACCTATTTTATCTTTAAAAAATGTGTCATAACTCTGATACGTGATTTTTAGAAGGTTATTTCTTACGAGTATATCATTACACGTGACGAATTCTTTTAGATGTGAGATTTTCTAATATAATTCAATATATTTTTAAAATATTTTGATTAGATTTTAAAAATACATTAAATTATTAGAAAATTTCACGTTTGAAAAATTCGTCACGTATAATGATATACTCGTAAGAAATAATCTTCTAAAAGTCACATATTACGTATCAGAGTTGTGACATATTTCTCAATGACATAGGTTTTGAAATAGTTGCAAAATTGCTTTTTCTGCTGAACGTAATTACTGTTAAAAGATTAGATGATAACTGCGGTAATTTATGATATAAGTTTATATTTGTATACATTCAAGATAAGTATAATAAATGGACAGTATAAGAATATTCACGTAACAGTCTTACGTTCAGTCAGTGCAGTCGTTCTGTCATAATCATATCTGTGCAATTTGTTAAATTCTTTTTATATTACGATACAAAGCAAAGTTTAACATTTTTAGAAATGATTATCAATCCATTTAATGTTGTTTTTATTAGCATCTGTAAATTCAATATATCTAACAGAAATACCAGTAACTGAAGCAGACATAGAATTAAAAGGAAACATACAAAAATTACTGGTAGATAGCATTTTTCAGTATAATGGGTTGGAAGTAACAGAAGAAACATATCTCGATTATCAAGAACTTTATAATCTACATAATTCTGAAATAATTAAAGATGACAGAGAAGCATGGATTGAAGATAATTTTAATTCTCATCCGCAATGTTCAAATAATGACGCAGGCTTTGGCAGTTCTTATAAAAGATGAGCTGTTGAGTATTTGTGGAATTGGGACATTAATGAAAAAAATAACAAAGAAATCGTTCGCTAAAATCAGTGCAATATCAATTTAGAAGAGTTTTATCTGAACGTCAATTAAGATGTTGGGAATTACATTCAGGTGGAAATCTTATAGAAAAATTATTTTCAATCTCTAAATTTATACATGATAAATTTTCTGCAGCTGTTGAATCAGGATTCATGATATCCATCTACAAAGATGGGCTTTACAAGCTCAAGAAGAAATAGGAAATTTAAATCCTATATTTAAGGGGTTATGTCTACCTGTAAACTTAAAAAAAATCGATTTTTGGATTTTGATATTTTCTTAAAGTACATACTTCGAAAAATACTTCCTGTAAATTTCAAATCGATTCGACAAAAATTGACGAAGTTATGTGAGTTTAAAAGTATACTGGTTTGAATGTTTGCAGCTGGTATTTTGCGTGAGTATTTTTTTTTTATTTTGTACAGTCCGAACCATTGTGGGAAATTGTAGGGGATTTGATTCTAGCTGTTAGGGATTTTTGGGGGATTCTAAGATATGTTTTAGGAGACACTTTTCGAAATCACTTGGCAAACTTCAAACTCATTTTTCTCAAAACCGCATTTTTAAAATCGGTGACCAAAATATCTCGAGAACCGTTGAATCGATCAAAATGAAATTTGGTAGGCTTCTTTAATACTACAAAATCTAGTGCCCGATCGTGGCTTTTTTTTTCATTGCGTATTTTTTTTTAATGATAAAAAAAACGAGCGAACTTTGGTAGAAGAATCGTACCTTCGAATTTGAGCAGCCGTCATTTTGTCGCAAATTAATTTTTCAAAAAAATGAACGATCCGGCACTAGATAATCTTATATATTAACTAAATTTATTGGGTTTTTTGATTTGAGATAAACCAGCTCAGAGCTAGAGTGGTCACCGCAAAACGATTCTAGAAAAACTGCTTCTGGGAGATTACCCATATCTTCCTTATTTATCGATACTTTGCAATACAAAAAATACTGAATTAGCCTCGAAATACATATATTTGAAAACATAAACGTTAATTTCAAAAGCATTTCAAATTTTTTCAAAAAAAATTCCCAAGGATATGTGTTTTTCCGACCAAGCAGGTAGGCATAACCCCTTAATACATCTCACAGGTGGGTATCAAGATTCACAAAGTCCCACCGAATTGTTTCGAGAAAAATTACGAAATTTGTAACTAGAAGAACAATAGAAGATTCCGTTCAGTTGCAAAATACGGCTGATAATTTTTTGAAAACAGTAAAACCACCTTGGGACCTGAAAATGTTTTTAATTCTGATCAAAGAGGTTGCCAATTGGAAATTCATTCTGGAAGGTCATTGTTTAATCAAGGAATAAAGAAATTAGAGTGTGTTATGCAATCTATATCATCAACAACACAGCCATACGCCATACAACCTATAATATCGTGTAATGGAAATTTGCTGTCACCTTTACTTATTGTATTAAAAGAAACTAATGGTATATTAGGACCAAGAGTACAAGAAACTTTACTTACTTCAATAAATGTTATTGTAAAAGCATCGAAATCTGGTAAAATAAATTCAGGTAAATAAATAAATTTCCTTTTACAATACATTTTCAGATATCGCTTTACTATTAAAAAGTAAATATAAATTTGCATAAAGGAAATAATATAATGAAATTATAAGTCTCATTTCTATGATATATTTTATATTTTATTTAAGAATCTCATAACAGTCATAAAATAGTTTTTAATTTAACGTTTATATTTCGTCGCGCAGTTTAAATAACTACAAAAATATGATATACGAGGGTCGTCTGAAAAGTTTTGAGCATAACTAGTCCAGTCGTCAGAGGCAAAAATACCACTGAACCTCTAAAAATGATCCGACCTGGCTGAAATTTGGTATGAATGTCCACTAGTAGTCTCCAAAAAAGATGCAAAAAAATTTACCACTTGTACCCCCGGGTTTCGTCAGAAATTGCCCCTTAAAGGGGGTAAAAAACGGAAAACATCGATTTTCCAGAAATCTGTGCATGGAAAAAAAAAGTTTCAAACAAAAAATGTAGCTGACACGATTTTGAA
>NW_017297943.1:0-401 GCF_001594075.2 Trachymyrmex cornetzi
TGTAATATATTCCATGTTTAATATGTGTGAAATTTATGATGCATGTAACAGCCACAAGCTTCAATTAATATTAACAGGATAAATAAATTCATTAATATTAACAGGAAATTGTTGAATTGTCATCCTTGTAACATATAAAAAACTTCAATAAATAGATAAATTAATTAAACATCTGGCAAACACAATATTAACACAAGCAAACATATTTATAACACATGCATATAAAATTAAACATAATAAAATATAAAACATATATTTATATAGAGAAATATTCAAATATTACATAATTGTAAATATATGCTATGAAAATATTATGAAATGTTATAAAACATACATATAAAATTAAAAAATATGTACATAACAACATAACATTACTGTACACGAACAATAAATAATACATA
>NW_017297943.1:2211-2768 GCF_001594075.2 Trachymyrmex cornetzi
CACACACGATAATCTTGCTGACATATGCGTCTTATTTCTTCGCGTGAGAATATGCAGAATACGAAAGTCAAAGGCGTCGTCTACAATACACGGAGTAAGAAGTAAGAGTAAGAAATTGACCAATCACAGTCGAATGTGAGAAGAATAATCGACTGTGATTGGTCAATTTCTTACCCTTACTTCTTATTCCGTGTATTGTAGACGGGCCTTTAAAGAGTAATATAAATCAATTATGATGACAAAAATGATGACGCAACAACACGTCCGATCACGTCGGTAGACGATCACTGTCTCATATGCAGTGTTGCCAGAATTTTTCAGCTGAATGTAGAGATCAGACTTGAAAATGTACTAGATTGTACCAACTTTAAAAAAAATTTAGTACAATTGTAAAAAAGATTTAAATACATATTTAAGTTAAATTTCTTCTTGTTGGAAAGCTCCCCTTGTGTTTTTACCAATAAAATTTTAATATTTTTATATTTGCGAAATCAAAATCAACAATAAAAGTAAAATAAAGGATAAAACTTCAGAGTTCAGACTCAAAAATAAAATTA
>NW_017297944.1:0-800 GCF_001594075.2 Trachymyrmex cornetzi
TAAAAAATTTTTAGATTTGACGGATATACATGTGTCCGTATAACTCCGTAAAGTATCAGTCATTGAAAATTCAATTATAGATTTCGAAAGTAGAGATTTCAACCTTTAAAATTCTTTTTTAATTTTTTCTCTGCAATGATTTTTCATTGAATTATGGTGTTCTGAATATTGCTCAATTTTTAGCGTGTTTGAAAGTGTTCCCTAGATTTTGTTGAGTAGTGTATATGTATATGTATTTTATTATTTAATTCTCCTCCGAATATAACTATAGTGTTGTCAGCCTCCCAAAATTATATATGACGACGCGCTGTAATGAAAAAATAGACGAATAAGTCATCTAAAGAGAAAACATTTTCACAAGCAGATATAAATGAAATACTTACAGAACCTTCCAAGCAGCTTTCAAACCTTATCCCCTCTATTAACGGTACTGGCTATTTCCGAAAACCTTTGTTTATCGTTTCCAGCATCTTTGTAAACGAGGAAATCCAGTGCACAGTCTCGATATGTTGAAAACGATGACCATACTACACCATCGATATATTCAATATCACCCATTTGTTTCCTCGAACAAACCGGACAATAAGTAGTATTACGTAATAACACATTCCGAAATCCAAGTTCCCGGTTGCGAAGCAATTGCTCGAACGATGGACATTTACGGTTAGCCATTTTACACAGACTGACTTTGCGATCCCCATCAGTATTTATATTTTTCGTTCCCTACTCAACAATAATAAAAAAAATGCAATGTTTGCGAAAACATGTCGCAACATGTTTCGCGATGACGTCATCATTTT
>NW_017297945.1:0-245 GCF_001594075.2 Trachymyrmex cornetzi
TTGCCTCTTCGCATCCTTCGACAAAATAAGTTAATGGTATGTTCTGACCGTCAAAGAAAGGGATGGCTTCGACGGCATATTTCAAAGTGCCATACAAATTACCGTTTCCCGTTGGCCCATTGGGACCTTCAGTTTTGGGGGTTGCCATAATACTAAGCGATGGTTGTATCGTCTCGTCGAGATCGTAGGAAGAGCCGAGATCGAACACAAGGGGTTTCGAAAAATTCGTTGAAATATCTTCTGTA
>NW_017297946.1:0-349 GCF_001594075.2 Trachymyrmex cornetzi
ATTTCAGATACTAATCTCTTGTTATAAGAAGACTCGCAATCTAAAATTCTCACATCATCCCATTTAAAATAGTGGTCTAAATTGATACGATGATCGGTTATGACAGTAGGAAAACCAGTATTCCTTCTAATATCCGATTTATGTTCATGTAATCTCGTACTCAATTTTCTTTTGGTTTGACCAACTCGCCTCACAATCACCGCAGGAAATTTTATATACAACGTTTTGGTTGGACAACAATTCCAACTTTTCTTTCCCTCTCTTAATGAGGCTTTTTAATGTGTTAGGAATGGTAAAAGCTAGTTTACAATGAAACATACTGGAAATCGGAAGAAAACTCTCTGAGATA
>NW_017297946.1:486-710 GCF_001594075.2 Trachymyrmex cornetzi
TCTAGGAAGATGTGGATAGCTTCTATTAAATTTTTCTGTTGGAACCAAGGATGTGATAATAAAATAATTTTATCTATGAAGCTGATAATTGTGCCTTTTTTGTGGCAAAGAGGATGTTTTATTTCAGATATGTTGATGATGTTATTCTCACGCTTCCATCTAGCAATATAAATGATGCTTTGAATACTTTTAACTCTTTACATACGAGATTACAATTTACCTTG
>NW_017297947.1:0-1616 GCF_001594075.2 Trachymyrmex cornetzi
TATGACTGTTCCACTCTCATCGCATTGTCTAAAAATAGAGAATTTTATATTATACTGACACACGATTTATAAGGTATTTATTATCCGTTATTTTAATTGTTACAAAAATTTTTATTATATATATTTTACTTAGTAACTAGATATCATATAATTTTTTATTATTACGACTGAATAATTTGTTTGCTACTTGTTAAATCTTAGAATACTTCTTTATTGTAAATTTTTAATTTTATTCTTTGCCTCATATATTATATTTTTATGCTTTGCGTTTTATTTTATACACTCAATATTATATGTTTAAAATATTTATGTTCTTTTTAACAGATACGAATTATTTTAATTTACAACTGATAACCACGGAAGCATACATTGTTACTTATTACAACGTTCACATAACTTCCAACTCATACTGTGTGTGAGCGAATTTTATTATATTAACTGTGAGTTTTATTATATTTTTGCTTGCGATTGAGAGCGAATTGTAATTTTTATATATTTTACCTTTGAAATATTTTCACCGTTCTATTTTTGTGTATTTAACATTGATAATGATCCAACAGGGATCGAAACGTTTGTTTGTATTATATTGTTTATTGCTGGCAAATTAAAGTTTTATATTCTGACTAAATGACATATTTATACCATGATTTTTTAAAATTTATATTTCTAACGACTAACTCTTAGGCTCGTAGCCCTTTTTCTTTCATTTTTTTAATTTATTGAGCCTTATTACTATTATATTATTAAAAATGTAAATATCAAATTGTATAAAATTATCTATAGTTATAAAAAATTAACATATGTTATATACAATTATATGTATATAAGACAAGAATTTTGTAATAACTTTTGTGATTTTTTTCTAAAAAAATCTTATAAGATTGATTAAAATCAAAATATTATTTTATTAAAAAATTGTTACCATCTCTCTCTCTCTCTCTCTCTCTCTCTCTCTCTCTCTCTCTCTCTCTCTCTTATAAAAATTACTGTTTTAATAGTATAAATATATAATATTGAACAAGGACTTCCAATTGGAATAAAATCTCCCGGTGAATCCATCAAATCAACGATAAAATTCGGTTTTATAAGCTTGGTTTAGTAAATCGTCGATTGATAATCTCGAGAAACAGAAATTTTTTCTCTCTCGTGTCTGTTCTGATATGTGAAGGCATTTGTCTTGTCTAATAATTCGGTCGTAATATCCTTTTTTCATAATTTTCATCCAAACAAGCATCAAATAATTTTCCTTCGTTTGAGTCTTTCATCTGCAAGATACGCATTGAGTCACAAATAACGTAATATATTTAAAAAATACCACTTTAACGCAAGTAATACGTATATTACTTGACATATGGGTATTTGAATCCACGAGACACCGTGTTCTCCACGTACGAATGCTACTGAAATCATATTCTCTTAGCTATCGCCTTGAAAACCATAGCCCGATCGAGGTAAAAATCAACATAAAGTTGCGCAAGCGGAATCATGCTTGTTTCTAAACATTCTTTAATTTGCTCCAAATGAATTTCAAGTTGCCGGTCGATACATCTAATTCCCCGCTGAATCGACACCAGCCATTTGACGCGCCACGAATACATATTTGCACGTGAGAGTAC
>NW_017297948.1:0-264 GCF_001594075.2 Trachymyrmex cornetzi
TTGGATCATTTTTCTTTTACGTCTTGCTTCCTTTTTCTGCTTTGTAAGTTCTTCCGTCCAACATGGATTTGACTTCAAAAAAGTCCTTTTCCTTGGCATCGATTTTTCTCATGCCTCTAAGATAATTGATGTAGTTGTTCGGCCATTCTTTCTACTTCTTCCGCAAATTCCAGGCGGGGGGCCCCAAGTCTTGATCCAGATAGATCTTTCGAGCTCTCACTGAATCGCTTCCAATCGGCCCGATGATTGTCGAACCTACTGTTC
>NW_017297949.1:0-1256 GCF_001594075.2 Trachymyrmex cornetzi
GAGCCAATCTATAGGAAAAGATTAATTTCTGAAATGGTCAATATCAAGAAGCAAACAAACAGTCTAAACTTACAGACGGACACCGAAGGTCTCCATACAGTATATTTACCAATTATAAATAAAATTTGTTATTGAAACTCGCTCTCGTTGTTTAGATGAAGAGTAGATGTGACGACACGTAGACGTGTTACAGTAACTGGAAAAATTGTAACAGGCAGTACATCTTTCTTGGCCCTTTTTGAGATTTTCTTTGTTTGTGAAATCCAACAGTGAAGGTGCGAATGAATTAACTTATTTTTAATTTAGACGTAATAATCGATACTATTGATTATATTTACAGTTTTTTCAATGATATTGACAATCGATTGAGTTAAATTTCTTTTTTCGACGGATTAATTTTACGACAAGATCAATTTTTATACATATACAATTTGTTTTCACTTCTGAAGAAGACTCGAAACAAGAGTCGAAACGTAAAGCGGATATTTCTTATTTAGATTAGACTATATTGTTTAATTTTATAATTTTGCGTTCTGTAATTAATTGCGTTTAACATTGACTGTTCAAGAACATTATTTTGTAAAATATGAATATATATTGAGTTTGTTTATCTAATTACTGACTCTTATACCGTCTTATAATACCGTCCTATATTATTACCATTTATCAATTTGTTATTAAGAGTCCTATTAAATTTGATCATTATGTTAGTGAGATTTAGGAAGGGAGGGGGAAGGAGTAATAAGGTGGATTAGAGTTGGAAAGGAAAGGGAATAAAGGAGGTAGGAAAATTTAAATATCTAGGTTATACGTTACAGAGGAATGGGGGAGGGGCAGGAAGAGCATGTGAAGGAAAAGGTGGGGAAAGCGGCGGCAATGTTGGGATAGGTGTGGAGGATTGGGAAGAGGAGATTTGGAAAGGACTGAAAGAGAAGGATTTGATTATTTGACGCATTGATTTGGGCGATAATGAGTTATGGAGTGGAAATACGGGGGTGGAAAGAGAGAAAGGGGGGAAAGGATACAAGAGAAATATTTAAGGTGAGTTATAAGAGTGGAGGGAAGGACGCCAGGATACATGGTTAGGGAGGAAATACAAAGGGAAAAATTAAGAGCTAGTGCGGGAAAACGGGTTTGGGCATTTGAAGAGAGGTTAAGGGGGGGAGGGAGTAGTTTATTGGCGCAGCTATGTTGGGAGGAGATGCAAGAAAAGAGAGAATGGTAGAAGGGTGGGAGAGGAAAAGGAGACAGTACTT
>NW_017297950.1:0-252 GCF_001594075.2 Trachymyrmex cornetzi
GTAAACCCAAAATTAAAAAAAATATATATTGAGAAAAATAAATGGATGTATTATCAAAGGTGTGTGTCAGTTCAAAGTGAATATAAACCTTTAAAAATTAATAATAATATTACGATATATTACCATGACATGTGACTGATATATTAATGTTACGTCCGGTGGACTCCACGATTTCTTCGTTTCGCGACTGTTCAATCAACGAAGTAAGATATGAACAAATCCAAGTGATAACACAAATCCGAGAGAAGTCTC
>NW_017297951.1:0-10284 GCF_001594075.2 Trachymyrmex cornetzi
TACCCCCCGCGCCCCGCACTCCCCTCTAGCCCCATGGCTTAGAACCCTCCTAGTATACCTACTTTAATGCCATGTAAAAAAAAATGTATACAATCCATCCAATTATTATTCGAATTATCCAGTTACGCAACCGTTGGTATTCTTTTGGCGCACCGAGTGCTTCCAATGTGTCGTCTACTTCGGAAAGTTTACGCAAGCACATTTTCAATTTCTAAAAAAAATGATATTGATCGATTGTGCCATAAAATAAATTATTACGACTTCATATTTGAATAAAAATTGTTATTACCAAGGGCGGATCCAGACATATGTTAAGGGGGGGAGGGCCACTGACGGATTTATGCATTTTTAGGTTGATTTTTGGATTGACGGGTTTCTGAAACATCATGTGCCGATTCTAACGAACAAGTAACTAAGAAAAAAGGAAAATTTAATTATTTTACATCATTCTTGTATCTTTACGCCCTTATTACTTATTATTAAATGTGCGCGTTGCAAGAAAAATTTTTTTAAGGTCAAATACGAAAAGATAGACTATTTAAATTATCATTAATATTACACTGAAAAAGTACTATGTAAATATTTAATTCATAAAACATTTTGTTTAAAATTTTATCAACAAAGAAAATAACACAATATATCTATAAATATAATATTTTACAATAAAATATCTAATTTACACTTTCTATTTCTGGTAAACTTATTCAGCACTGTTTCTTTAACAATTTCTATGGCTTTATTTTCCGAACTTTCAAATGCCATGGGGCTGAAAAACTTCGTTCAATAGAAGTGACACTTATGGGCAGACACAGTAATACTTTATGTAGTCTTGCGATTAGTGATTTTCGCATAACGCTGCATAACGCGGTATTAACAATAGAGCAGTAAGTCGCAAGAATTTATGGAAGATTCTAAAATTAAAAAATATTTTTGGAACATCAAAATTGTGATTAAGCGCATTTTAGAAATATTAAAAATATGTGTAACATTTCATTACAAAATATTTTTAAGGAGATTCCAAGGGGGGGAGCAGAGCCCCCATAGCTGCCTCTCCCCCACCTCTGTGGATCCGCCAGTGGTTATTGCAATTTGTATAGCTAATGTGATAAATAAAGAGTTATTGTTTGATTAGTGTATTTAAAACATTAAGATTTCAAAAAGCTATTTTAAAAGCTAATTTAGGAAAGTAATACAAATACAAATATTAATGTTGCCAAACATATTTGTACTACATTAAATAGTAATATAAACATTAAATTGATGCGTTCAAAAACATTTCATAAATTGGTATTTGCCTGTAATTGTGAGATCAAGACTTTTATAATACTTTCAATAAAGAAAATAATTAGAGAAAAGTTAATAAATTTTAATAAATCAAATAATATTGGAAACTGATAGACTAGTAGGAAAGACCGGGGCCGATTGTCACAGTTTTTGATTATTGATTTTTAGAAATAATGGATGCCTAATTTTGAAATATTATATACGTTACAATATATTATATACGTTACAAAATATTATATACGTTACAATATACCTACATCCTTTAGGTATTAAAAAAAATATTACTCGTGAATTCATCATATATATATATATATATATATATAAGTTATTTAATTTTAAATGATGCTGCGAAAATATGTCAATTAACCCCCTGTTCTGAGTTGATTGTCACACGTTCTAGGATTGGCAGTAGCATATTTGTTATGGACAACATATATAAAAAACACAATTTTTATTTTAATATCAGTTCTATATTTTGAGAGATAATAGTAATTATAGTATTAATACAAATAAAATAGTTATTTTAATAATAAAATACGTAATTTGTTTTTGTACCACAGTTTCTATATGAAAAATAAAAAAACATATATTTATATGAAATATAATATATTCGTAAGTATATTCTCTCTCTCTGAAAATGTGCGTCCTCTAAAGATATTAAAATTAATTGTCAACTAACCTCGTCTCATTTTGGTCTATCTACCCCACAGTCATTTTTAATAAAAGAGATTATATTCACAAACTTAGTCAGAATAATGATTACTTAATTGTAGCAAAGATCTTCTAAGATGTCATTTTCTATGAATACAGGGATATTACGATTAATAATGCCAAAGACTTGTCAGACAAAATAGGTGATTATAAAAATTTACTCACCGACTTTTCATTTCCTCAAAAATCGCTATAAATAATATATACAATGCTTGTAGTGTAAACCATTTTACAAAACAAATTAATAGTATATCAGCTATCTACAGTTAAAAAAAGAGATTTTTCTGCCATGTCTTGTTTGAGTTATAAGCATTTTGACAATCGACCCCGTACGACAACCAGCCCCGGTCTCCCCTACATTTAAAAATTTTTACCTTAAAATGAAAGTAGCTAACAAGTATCAATGTAATTGTGGTGATCATTATTATGATTCTTATCCAATTGAGTACCTTATTCTCCCAATTAACGATATAGAATTCATAATAAAAGTAATACGTAGAAAAGCTCCATGTGGTCAAAGTATACAGGCAAGAGAGGAACGGCCTTGGCTGTCCAAAAGGATATTCAAACATGCCCAAACTGCAGAACGAATGATTAATAACGGTGCCAACACTGTCTGTAGCGTCATAATTTCCGAACAATTGGCTAGTAATTGAATTAATTCTTGTCGCACAAAACACAAACGCGTTTATTACTCTTTATAAGAATTTCAAAACTAGTTTGTTTCTACAGATCTTCTAAGAACCTTGTGATAATTATACTGTAAGGTACGTACGTATTGGAAGATAAAGTATGTACATATCAACAAGTATTGAGCGACAAAATAAAACGTATATGCAGATAATCTAGATTAGATTATTTTATTCTCGCGGAATTTTTATTCATATGTATGTATTATTACAAGGCATAAACAAATATAAACGACACTATCTTTGCAATATTATGTCTTTATTGTAGGTGTTCAAATATACATAACAGCATGATGGAAGAAGACAAGATAAACAATTTCAAGGATGCGCAGTAATCAATTTGTTCAATCAAAAGAATGCTAGCATTTGATTGGCTAGCATATGAATGACTATCATTTTATTGACTAGTCATGACGTAAAAAGAACATGTGCAATGCGCATTATGTGCACTATTACATATAATTTATTAATATAAAGCTATAAAACTAGATACTACAAACAAGTTAGGAATAGGGAGTCATTTTTTCTTCAAGGCGCACACATACAAGCGCGTATAATAATTTATGTAACGGTTTTTTTTTAAAGGAGCACACACACTTGGCCTACTTGACCACGCACGCCTTTTTTTACTTTTTTTAAAAAAGGTAAATTTGTTATGATATATAATAACACAAGACTGCTCAAAAATAAAAATTACTTATTACGCTCTTTGCTACATTACTGATCACTAGGGAGTCCAAATTGATGATGACATAAGGCTCTAGATTTATTTTAGCGTAAACGATCGCCATGTTTGATATAATAACCGTAATATATTAAAGAATTACTAAATGCTTATTGGATCATAAACTAATTAGATAAAAAATGGAAATCAAAATTAATTAATAGGAAAACGCGGAGGAAAAACAGCCAATGGAAAAACGCGATTGTTGGTATGTTAATTTCCAGGATAAAATCAATGCGCGCTAGCCTTGAAAATTTAAAGCTCTAATATAAAATGGACAAAATTTTTAAAAGCTTGTCCTCATTTATTCTAGCTTTTAGCATGATAGATTTGATTTCCTAATGACTGAAAGCATAGTTTAGCGATCAATGACTTCGCTCACTTGAATATAGAATTTACATATCGATATTATAACCTTCTAGGGCTCAAAACAAATAGTAAGACAACTTTTTATTAAAAAAACAAGTAAATAATATATTTCTCAGGTTCACATTATTTTGTCTACCCCATGTATCTGTCACGTGCGACATACGAGATTTTTTCGACAAACGTGTGAACGTCACTGACGTTGGTAGCCTCGCGAGTGAAATGGGCTAAGCTATCTTCCTGCCGCGTACTTTTAAACTGGATTACGTCTACTTCGTAGCACGGAGTGGTTCGTAGGAGATCGTTCGAGCTGGCTTTTATTATGTTGTGCCCGTACCTTACGTCGGTCATGACGGCTACGTGGAATGCAGGCATCATCCGCAAGTATCGTGGAAACATATCAAAGAAAATGACCGCCGCCTTTTTTTTATCCGTACATGTATATACGTGAATATTAGCACAACGATAATGATCGCGCTGCAATCTGGCGCGAACACGGAAGAAAAAATGCTAAGTGTCACATTTGAGAGTTGAAGTACAAATATACATTTGAGAGAAAGTTGAAACACAAGAATTGAAGCAATGATCCTAGAGAACTGAATCAGGTATGAGATACTACGTCACTTTTTCTCCAAGCGAGTGGCAAATCCTCGCAACGCCGATTTGACAAAAGAGCAGTAAAATGACTCTAACATTGTTATTAATTTTGTTAAAATAATAAATAAATATACGATTTTATTCCTAAAAAATTGTACTACGAAAGTCACTTAAAACTTCTATTTTTACAAAAAAAATTCCCGAATTTATCTATGATTTTTAGATTGTTAAAGTGACCTAACCCCTTACGTTCTCATACGCACATTAATTACTTAACCGCGATGCTTAATCCGTCTTAAATATTCATTTTTGTGATCCCCTTAGAGAAAATGTCACTAATCATTCGATTTCAAGTATTTCACTCGTTTGTATATCTTCTCTCATAATTTCTTGCGCTTGGAGACAATAAAGAGCTTAACGATGTTAATAAGATTTATTTCCTTATGTTAAGCTGCTTATTTTTCACCTATCCTCTGCCTCAAGTTACGACGTTTCATTGAGTATCATACGTCGCGCTATATAATTAGCGTTCCACGATACGTATTGTATTTCTGACACATTTCGCACATACACCGTCCACTCTCGGAAAATAAACACGTCAGCTCGGCGACACTCGATTTTTCATTTTCAAGTTACTTTTTTGCGGAAATGATACTTGCCTGTAGCATAGAGGAGACGCTCGGTCTCGCACGGTCGCGTTAGTGGAGGTAAGGATGAATTGCCGCGACGTAAAAGCGCATCGCTGTACAGCGGCTGATGGAGCAAGAAAAAAAATTGTAGCGAGATGAAAGCCAAAGAATCTTCGCGTGAAAACGGCAAAAGTATCGACGCGGAAAAAAGAATTCCGCACTTCGTATTAACGATTAATAGTGGGTGGGAGACGGGCATTTCTTTCGTCGCCTGAAAATCTTTTCGCGATTCATCCCTTTCCTCCCCCCCTTTCTCACTCCTCACTCTTTCTTTCTCTGCTCGGCGACGCGAAGCAACGCAGGTATTGTAACTTCGCACGTAACTAGATTCTCGAAACTCCAAGAGCATTAAAATGGACGAAGTGAAGTGTGAGGAAACGAATTAAAGCGCCGGCTCCTGAAGGCGTACGGATAGTACTCCTCAGCGACTCGATACTTGACAAACAGCTCGTATTTCATTTACAGTGATCACGGGCGTAAAGATTTAACACTGTACGGACGACAGAAATGAGACAAATTCAGAAGCAACGCTGTATCCCGATGATTTTGCCCTTTTCGTCCGGTATTTGCCATACCTGTCCGACATCTGGCGCTTTGTAAATGTCTTCAGTAAATTTTTATTTTCGATATACAATAAGTGATCCCAGAGATGTGGCGTAAAACTTACGCGCAGCGAGGAGATCACTTCCATAAAATAAATTGCGAGAGTGGACATAGTAGGAGAAGGGAGATAATCGTAAAATTTGATTGCTTTCTAAAACGCGCCCTGCGTAAGCTTTACAGGCCAGACAATTAAAGCGTACCTCATATACCTTCGACACATTAAATAGATATTGAAACTATAAACGTGGTGGAAGAGGTAGCGCGAACGCGTCCACCAATTTAATTGCTATTGCCGATTGCAACACGCATTCTCGTTGTGTTTCTGCGAGCACATTTTACTGTAATCCGGCGTGTAAAAGCGAAATTTTTATCTGATACGAATCGAATATCACGTTTTTACACGACGCAAAATTAATTTTGTTAACATATCACGATGGTATGTTTTTCGATGGGCAACAGAGAAGCTGACAACATAGAAGATTAAACGAAATGCGTCACGAACATGGTTGATTTAGAAATAAAATATTTTTGGAGATGAGTTTTCATTATTTCCACAGAATTTCACATGCGTCTGGCGCGCCACCAGAAAAATAATAACGTAACATTTCACTTCGAACCGATAGACATCTTGATGCCAGCATAGTCGTTCGAGGAGACATTACGGTCGATATTTTGGTACAGAATCAAGACCTTAGCCCAAAGACGTCTATGATATCTTTATGTGCTACAATACGTCAACTTCAGTATATAGTAGACAAAATATCATTTCAACAATGTTAAATTGTTGGAACGATATTTAACGACATATAATGGTTTACAATATGTATACATTGTTAAATCTATAGGGTAAACTCGGGTATGATGGCCATAGTTTTTTAAAATGCGAAAAATATACATTTATTCTTGTTACTTTTTAACAATATTTGGGATATTATTTTCACTGAAGCTTAAAGTAACAAATACCATCAAAATTAAAGAGAAAATACTTAACAGAACTTTAATTTTATCAAAATATTACAAAGTATGCATTGGCCATATTATCTGATTTTTAGGGAAAAGATGGCCATGATACTAAGAGAGATAGCCATAGTATTTATAAATAAACAGTGAAAATAAAAGTATTAATTACAAGTCACATTGCAATTTACTTACCTTTATTGTGTATGTAATGTTAATTATGGCAGCTTAACTGTAATTTAGACATTATAACAGTTTTTTTTTAGCAGACACGTACAAAACTTTGCAGATAATCGAAAGAAAAAATATTAGATAATATTAATAATATTGTTATTTTGAACAGTGTACTCATATGAACTACTGTAAATATTGATTATCTTTAAGAATGACTATAAAAATGCACTATTTATCAATTATTAGAGAAATTATGGCCTATGGCCATCTTATAATGAACAAATTGATTACTGCGCATCCTTAAAATTGTTACACCTTGTCTTCTTCCACTATGCTATTATGTATCTTTGAACATCTAGAATAAAGACATAATATTGCAAAGATAGTTACGTTTATATTTGTTTATGCCCTGTAATAATACATACATATGAATAAAAATTCCGCGAGAATAAAGTAATCTAATCTAGATTATCTGCATATACGCTTCATTCCGTCGCTCGATACTTGTTGATATATACATAGTGCATCCTCCAATATACGTATATACCTTAGAGTATAATTTTATTCTCACAAGGTTCCTAGAGGATCTGTAAAAATATACTAGTTTTGAAATTCTTATGAAGAGTATTAAACGCGTTTGTGTTTCGTGCGATAAGAATTAATTCAAATTATTAGCCAACTGTTCGGAAATTATGACGCTACAGACAGTGTTGGCACCGTTATTAATCATTGGCTCGTTCTGCAGTTTGGGCATGTTTGAATATCCTCTTGGACAGCCAAGGCCGTATATCTCTTGCCTATATACTTTGACCACATGGAGCTTTTATATGTATTACTTTTATTATAAAATCATAATCGTTACATGGAAGAATAAGATAATCTATTGGGTTCAAAGCATAATAATGATTATGGTAATTAAATTGCTACTTGATAGCTACTTTCATTTTAAGGTAAAAATTTTTTAATGTACTAGTCTATTAGTTTCCAATATTATTTGATTTATCAAAATTCTTTAACTTTTTTTTAATCATTTTCTTTATTGAAAGTACCAAAGAATTGTTCTCACAATTACAGGCAATTACAAATTTATAAAATGTGTTTAAAGATCAACTTTAATGTTTTTATATTATTATTTATTGTAGATGAAATATGTTTGGCAACATTAATATTTGTATTTGTGTTACTTTCCTAAATTAGCTTTTTAAATCTTAATGTGTTTTAAATACTAATCAAATTTCAATAATTCTTTATCTATCACATTAGCTATACAAATTGCAATAACCATTGGTGGATCCACGGGGGTGGGCGAGGGGCGGCCATGGAAGCTATGCTCCCCGCCCCTCCCCGTTAGAGTCTCCATAAAAATATTTTGTAATGAAATGTCACACATGTTTTTAATATTTCTTAAATGCTTAATTATAATTTTGATGTTTCAAAAATAATTTTCAATTTAAAAAACTCCCATAAGTTCTTGAGACTTTCTGCTCTATTGTTACCGCGTTATGCGAAAGTTACTAATCGCAAGACTGCATAAGATATTGCTGTGTCTGCCGATAAGTATTGTTTCTGCTGAACGAAGTTTTTCAGCCCTTTGGCATTTAAAAGTTCGAAAAATAAATCTATAGAAATTGGTAAAGAAACAGTGCTGAATAAGTTTACCAGAAATAGAAATTGTAAATTAAATATTTTATTATAAAGTATTATGCTTATATGTATATTGTATTGTTTTTTGCTTATATAATTTTAAATAAAATGTTTTATGAATTAAATATTTACATAGTACTTTTTCAATGTAATGTTAATGATAATTTAAATAGTCTATCTTTCGTATTTGATCTTAAAAAATTTTGTTTGCAGCGCGCAAATTTAATAATAAGTAATAAGAACGTAAAGATACGAGAATGATGTAAAATGATTAAATTTTCCCTTTTTCTTTGTTATTCGTACGTTAGACTAGGCACATGATGTTTCAGACCAACCAAAACTGTCAATCCAAAAATCAACCCAAAAATACATACATCCGTCAGTGCCTCTCCCCCCCCCCCCCTTTAACAAATGTCGGGATCCGCCCTTGGCAATAACAATTTTTATTCAAATAAAAGTCGTAATAATTTTCTTTATGGAACAATCGATCAATATGATTTTTTTTAGGAATTGAAAATGTGCTTGCATGAACTTTCCGTAGTAGACGACACATTGGAAGCACTCGGTGCGCCAAAAGAATATCAACGGCTGCGTAACTGGATAATTCGAATAATAATTGGATGGATTGTATACATTTTTTTTTACGTGACAATATTTTATTATAACGCATTTCTACGATTTCAAACACCAATAAATTTCTTTATAATTTATCGAATATTACTGTGGTTTTATCCAGAATACGTAATTATCTTTAGTGCTCTGATTTGGGGAACTATTCTTAGGTTAGTATACAGAGCGTCCCAGAATGACCGCCAAATATTTTGTGCGCTGATAGAGCGAACTAAACTGAGTCGAAAAGTCCTCTACCATTTTGCAATCTTTGCAATAGTGTTAACAAGATGTTAATTTCTAAAAATCGTCGAATATTGAAATATCTTTCAATAATTTTTTACTCAAGCACTATCAACTTTAAAAAAAAACATGAAGTAATAAAAATTGTTTGTTTTCTTCTCAAAGAGTTCTGAGAATTTTTTCAGCCTTTTTTAGTACTCATTTTCTCATGTTGGTAAAAAATAGTTGCCAATAAGAAAATACAATACTAAAAAGTTAATAAAAAATTCTGAAAATGGTAAATATGCCGAATAGGGGAGCATTCTCCGATGACCGTGATCTTGACATATCGTGTCAAGATCACGACCCCGAATGACCTTGAACAAATTTTAGCCGTCGCTCGTCCTTCGTTAAAAAGTTATTAACAAAAGAACTTCAACTATATAACACGAGAATTCCCTGCTTTAAAATATGCTGGATAGAGTCGTGTACTGTAGGGGATGTCGCACCGACGACCGCGACTATGACATATGTCGTCAAGGTCATGAAAGATCTCCAACAAGTTTTAGGTGGCTTTCACCTTCGACTCTTTCACTCCCCCGCTCCCCTGCAAAGGGGCGCACAACTCTCACCTTCGACTCTCATCCTCCCCCTCCTCCCTGCTTCAGAGACTCACGACTCTCACCTCCAACTCTCTCACCCCTCCTCCCCCCTGCTTCAGGGGCACACGACCTTCACCTCCGACTCTGATCCAAGAATTAAAAAATCTTAACGTCTCATTCACTGCTATAATGAAATTTATTCAAGAACATAAGGAATGTTCGTGAGCTTTGATAAATCTATTATTGTTATGAATATACATAAGTGCGTACACTGAAAAAAAATATAGTCAATTTTAATAAATATTTAGTTCAATACTGCCAACTAAATATTTACTTACAGTAAATAAATATTTGTTTAGTAAAAAAAAATGATTGTTAAATCAAATTAACATTTCTTGTATCAAATAAATATA
>NW_017297951.1:10462-27842 GCF_001594075.2 Trachymyrmex cornetzi
GTGAGAGTCGGAGATGAGAGTCGTGCGCCCCTTTACAGGGGGGGAGGGTGAAAAGCCACATTTCCTAATTAATTCACCTCATACCTCTTTCGCTATTTTAAAGCAGAGAATTTTCGTGTTATATAGTTGAACTTCTTTTGTTAATAACTTTTTAACGAACAAGAGACGGCTAAAATTTGTTCAAGGTCACTCGGGGTCATGACCTTGACAAAATATGTCAAGGTCAAGGTCGTCGGAGAATGCCCTATTCGGCATATTTAACCTGAAAATATTATAATAAAACACAAAATATAATAAAATACAATAAAACATAAAAAACAAGTATCAAAATTTGTATTTATTCTGACTTTGATCATTTACTAATAACGCAATTAAAATATATGTCCAAAATGCATATATCTTATTTTTAATAAAAGACATTATAACTTATAACTAAATCTTTTTCATTCAATTCAGATGCACAAGTTCCAGATTTCATCAAGTCAATGATCGTTTACAATTACTCTGTTCTGATCTTTTCGAAAATTATGCAGATAGAAGACAAAACAGATGTATTTTAGTGCGTCAACGGATGACGGGAGTTAAGGATTGCGAACAATATATATGGATTATAATGTAATTTTTAAAAAAGAAATTATACATATACGAGCGCATATATGTATACAGTGTGCCTCATCGTGTAATATCTCAAAAAGTATAAAGAATTTTTAAAAAATGTTTTTAAAAGTGGAACGGCTCAGGAGGGGGATGGGGGGCATACTTTGGTTACGATTATTTTTTCTAGATAGAAACGACAAAAACATATGATGGTCATTTCCGCTTTTTTAAATAGAATTATATGATTTTTTTACACTATAATTTTTCTAATCATTCTATATACAAAAGTATTAAGGTAGAGATATCAAAAACTAATAATTTAGGAGAAATTATATAAGAGAAACCTGGAATAGTTGATACATGGGGCACATAGGTACATGTTACTTACTTAATATTACAAAACATCAAACGATAATATTGTAAAAAAATATATATTATTTCCGCAGAAACATTGCGGCTATCATGCTGCAATAAGTTATTTCAAACCTATACATATATGTATACAGGGTGTCCGGAAATTTTTTGCCAAACGCTCTTGTACGTGTAGATAGGGCGGACTGAACTGAATCGAAAAGTCCTCTACCATTTTACAATTTTCACAATAGTTAATAGTTAATAGCTAATAGTTAATAGTTAGTTTTATTATAGTTTGGGAAGCATTACTTTTTATAATAAACAATTTGATAATGATGTTACAATTTTTCATAACTAATTGCTACGGTTGTGCCAAGGTTAGAAAAGTCGACGTTTATCAAGCATAATCTTAGCGTTTAGTTATAAAAAATTGCAACATCATGTTTATTATAAAAAGTAACGGATGAAGTAACGCTTCCCAACTTTGGATATTAATTGCTATAAAAATTGCCTACTAATATTGGTTTTCAATAATTTTTTTCTCAAATACTATCAATTTTACAGAAAAACTTCGAGAGACAAAAATTAAGTTTACTTTCTTTTCGTAGAACTCTAAGAATTTTTATATTATTTTTTATCAACTTTTTAGTACTGCATTTTCTTATTTTGACAACTATTTTTACAACAATAAAAAATACGGTATTAAAAAATTCTGAAAAAATTCTTAGAACCTTATAAGAAGAAGATAAACAATTTTTGTCTGTTGCTATCTTTCTGTAAAGTTTTGATGGTACTTGAGTAAAAAATTATTAAAAACCATTATTCAGCGACGTTTAGTAATTAATATTTTGTGAACTAGTGTGAAAATTGTAAAATGGTAAAGGACTTTTCGACTCAATTTAATCCGCTTTACCTGTGCATGAAATATTTGGCGATCATTCTGGCACATCCTGTATATAATGACGGTAAAAAAATTTTTCATATATGAATATGCATAAATATGTTTAAACGTACATAAACATGAATAAATATTTATGAATATACACTGAAAAAAATGTTATTCATAATATCAATGAATGACATTTACTGACTTAAATTCATTGATATAATGAACTTTTAATAGATATTATGAATATTTTATTGAGTATTTTTTATTAGCTAATAACTGAATTTATTAATATAACAAATCACTGTTTATTAATATGCTGTACTTGAATATCATAACTTAATATAACATTTAATTAAATCAATGAAAAAGTTCATTCTTCCAACAAATATGTTCATATATTTAATTACAAAGTCATGCATCTACTTTTTTAAATTTCTAATCAAAAATTGTGACAATCGGCTCCGGTTTCCCCTACGTCCTCCTCCTCTAGTCTCCGGTCGCCGTTGTCGCCGCCGCAGTTGTCGCCGCCGCCGCGCCGTTGTCGCCGCTGCGATAGGGATGCGACATCGGAGATCGATATTCTAGATTATCGATATCGGTCTCATCGATATATCGATATTTTTTGCTACCGATATTTAACAGTATCGATACGGAATGCTTCAATATCGAATTACGATATATTCAACCAGTGTTGCCAGCTCTACCGTTTTAGTGGTAGATTATTATATATGAAATATGTCCATACATGCTTATACATTCTTCTTTCTTTTGTAAAATTACTTTTTGGTGTAACAGAAATAATAATAATGTAAAAATATTAAAACTAATTTAAAGGATAATTTTCGTAGTATTTGTTTTTAAAAAAATCGAATTTGGGGAAATACAAAAAAAAATTACTCATATAAAATTATATATAAAATTATACGTAATTGTATTGAACAATTTTTTTTACATTTGGTAGTTATTTATATTACCCCCTCCCCAATGACCTTGACCGTGAAATAGGTCATGACTTTGAGTGACTTTCAACAAGTTTTAGCCGTCGCTCCTTATTCGTTAAAAAATTATTAATAAAAACAGTTAAAAAAAATAACATTTAATTTCTGTTATATGTAATATTAAAAACTCTATATCCTTCCTTGCTTACGTAATGGCTTTCCACGCAAAGGGAATGCCACCCCACTTCCCTCCTGTTAAGGGGTGCACGACTTTCCACGCGAACCAAGATCCACCCCACTATCTCCCCTGCTAAATTCCTGTTATATAGTAGAAAAGGCATTATTTTTTTAAACTTATTTGTTAATATCTTTTTAACGAATAACGATCGACGGCTAAAACTTGTTAAAGGTTATTCGGAGTCATAACCTTGACAATGTATGTCAAGGTCAAGGTCATTGGGGAGGTACCCTAATGTAAACATTCACATTTCTCTAAACTTGATTTTTTCTAATAGTAACAATGCAAAAATTATCTCTTTAATTATTTTTGGTGTTTTTGCATCATTATTATTTTTATTACACTAAAAAGTTAGTTTATTAAAAAAAAAGGGAATATATGAACATGTATGGACCTCCCCTACAGCACAAAATATTGCAGCAATATTGCAACAATATTTCAATAGTGTGCAATATTATAAAATTTGTTGCAATATTGAAATTATAATGATTTATTAGAAATATTGCGACAATATTGCAAAATATTGTAATTTTAATATTTTGTAAAAAATATTGCAATATATTGCAGCATACAAAATATACAAAATATTGCAACATTTTCCACAATATTCGGGAGTCTAGAAAGCACATCGAGGGCTGTGTTCCGATTCCTTACCCAAATGCTATCCAAGTATCATTCCATCCTTGTTTACCGAACGTTAAACAAGAATGACATGACACCCGGAGAACATCCAGGTGGGAATCCGAATATGTCTCAAAAAAGATTGGGAATCTCCATTGGAGGAGACTCGCTATTTTCGCTAGCTCGATTTGTGTACTCCTTCTTATATGACCCTTGGACGTTCCTTCTTACAAAAAGCGTATCTCTGGTGGCGGGATCGCATACTTATTTACCCAATTGTAATATTGCAACAGTATATTACAACAATGTTTTATGAAATATTGCAATCTTTCAAAATAATATTGCTGCAATATATCGTGCTGTACGGATTATTTTACGTATGATTATATATGTTTAAGAATATTTATACATATTTATACATATTCATACATGAAAAATTTTTTACTGGGATATGTATAATATGTACATATATATATATAATCAGGTCCGGCAACTATAGCGTGGAATCGTGCACCCCATACCCAAAATTTAGCTTAGTTTGGAAACCCACACCAAGGATTAAAAATCCAAGAATTAAAAATCAACTGTAAACTTTTTAAAATGTTATGTGCGGATACTCTGATCGATATTTGTGATAGCAGTACAACTGCACGCATAGCAGATTCAATTTTTAGAAATCATTTATACTAGCCATAATCGTGTGCCGTATGTCATTATCTCTAAGAATTGACTAATCACAGTCGAGCATTTCTCTCTTACAATTGAATGAGAGGGAAATACTCGAATGTGATTAATCAATTTTACAAATTACGTCATATGGTTACGGCCAATATAAATGAGCCCTTACCGACTGTTAGACAGAGTGTCGCAATTCGCAATTGTAAAAAAGAGATTGGCAACAAAAACCACAAAATAACTAACAAATAAATAAAAGTCGTCATTTTGTACTGTTCCCCCTTTCCTTCCGTCAGTCAAAAATTCCACACACGAGCGCGCGCGCGAGGTAAGTTGCCGGTCCTGTATATAATATATTATATGTATAATATGTATGCATATACACATACCTATAAATAAAAATACATATTTAACTTCAACCGTGTAAAATAATTGCACATTTGGACCGATTACAAGTTACAATTGAAGTTTAAATCAAATTCGAAACTAAAAATATATTTTGCTTAGTACTTCTCGTACGTGTCTTTATAATTTCATTAATTATAACAATTATGATTTATTTACAGGCACGTCCATCTGCAACTATGCCTTATATCACGCAAACTAAATAAAATTTTCAACATACAAATGTTACTACTAATGCTATGGAACTTTGTTCGCACTATTCTCTTCTATAGAGATATACATTCGTTACTTGCATTTGAAATCCAAATATGGACATTTACATTATCTTACGAGCATTTAATGTCATTTTTGTATTTTAGTCTGACTAACGCATTTTTTCTTACATTAAACTATATATGTCAATGTGTTTATCGCAAGGTATAGTAGACTTAAAACATTACTAATTATTTATAACTAGAATAATAAGCACAAGCAACAATTTCACAGCAATAAATTTATACGTATCAAAGTTTTCTTCGAAATAACGCAACCTTATTTATTGAGTGCAAAATTTTCAATTTTATTACAAATTTTCATATTGTATATAAACGATTTCAGATAAACGAGACAGTAGCAATTCTTTACAAATTATCCAATTATAATCTCGATGAGGACTTACATGAACAGGTAAATAATTACGATAAAATATTACACAAAATTTTAACTATTCTATGCGTAATTTTACTAGCGCTCATGGAAGTTTGGACATCTGCAAAATTTTATCCAACGATTATGCAAAAAATTAAGACATTATAAAACAGCAATTATATTATACTCTTATATATTTTAAGATACTTGTACACATATTAACATTATAGCCAAGGATATATAAACTATAGAAAAAATTTCATGAATTTTTTTTATTTTATATGCCGAAAGCGAACATTTGAAATTTATCGATTATATCAATGTTCTATAAAATAAACACTATGCATTTGAGCATATAAAATTAAAAATAATTTATAAAACTTTTGCAATTAGTGTCATTTAGTTTAATATTAAATTTGTCTCAAATTTACTTATTGATATGGACGCTGTTTACACTTTGAAACTGAAAAATTGATTGATTTTGACACGTACTGGAGTTAAAAATAACGAAATATTATTTAATTTAAGGATAAATTAACCAATATAAGGACTCGTGATGTCAAAATTAACAATAAAAATAATGGAAAAGGGACGTAAGAGTCGGTTATAAAATTCGCACAAATAAAAAGTTAAAAAATGTTTTGAAATAGAAATCGACTATAATTTAATTAAATTAAAATTGAAACAATGATCATAACATTACATGTTTCGGCTGCTAGTTTGAGCATTCTTTAGTAGTCATAAGCGAGTATATTATACATCAAATAACTGTAGAAAAGTTATAGGTACGTGTATTGTGCGATGCCCGATGAGTGCTTCACTGACAATGAGTATACGAATTTGCTCGCAAACGATTAGAAGATCGATTGTTGTTGAATTCGATTGTTGTTGAATCTAGTAGGATGGAAACATGATAGATAATTTGAGGGATTGGATTCCTCCTTTCATATCTAACAATATAACGGAATTGGTGTTTTATAATAATGCCTTAATTTTATGGCCATATGATAGAATTTATGCTAATGTCTGAACTTTCATGAAAGGTAGTGTATAACTGACGTTTATTCAATTATTTATTTCAATTAGATTTTACAATTTATATTGCAAATAAAACTAAGGGAGATAAAATTTGGCATCGGATTTTTCCACTTTGGATATAATTTCGTTCACCAGGTATGTCCAATATTAATTAAAAGTATAAGCATACATGTAATAAAATGTACATATAATAGACAATACTTCTACATGCAATTTTGTAAATTATATATAAATATCTAAGTGGCAACATAATATTGAAATATTATTTTTCAATTAACTGCATTTTTATATTTTTCATTGTTAATTTACATATTCAAAATTCTTTTGTATTAATTGTTCTCAATTTAACATAAATATTTTTATTAAGTATAATAATAGAGTATATTTTTTTTAGTTCTACAGCGCAGTTTTGTCCACCCTGATGACTTTAATATCGGTATATAATAAACCTCTCTAATGCATGAGAAAAATGGTTTTAAAACCAACGTACATAATTAAATGTACTTTGGTTATACCAAACATTTCTGATTGTCATAAAAAGATTCGAGATTTTAGAGCTATATTGTTTGGTAGACTATATTATCTTATAAGAATTATAGCATATTATATTATAAAGATTTATTTAAAATTTTTCAGCTAAATTTAACAGACCCAAAATACTTAGTCTAGACATACGCAACAATACCAAAATTCTGATGAACGTTAATCTCAACGCACTCTGCAGTCTAATTATTTTATTATCGTTTTAATGAATAAATAAACTTATATGTGCCTATAATATATCATTAATAATAGTAAATGTTAATTTTACTGAAAGACTAGCACATCCCCTGCGCGCGCTACGCGCGCGCTCTTCCATTATAACTCTCTTTTTTAGACATTATGAAATATAATATTACGAATCTGGATTCAAAATATTTGAATAAGAAAAATGACCGAATCGTTATGGTGGTTTGAAAATTTGAAAATTCAAAGTGGTTGAATCAATATAGCGGATGGAATTCTTTAGTTAAATATCATAAACAATCTTATAATACAATTATTTATTATCAAACGCTAATGTTACATGTTGCTTCCTTTTTTTTGGTTTTACGTTAGAGAAAATCTTCGTACACCTTCTGCCAGGTGATGTTTCATTTGAACATCAACCTGACCAGAGGAAGACACCTGCCGCCCGAGCTCACCGGGTGTGTTGGATTCGTTCTGTTAGTGTTTTCGAATAGTGAAATCAAATATTTTTTTTTGCATTTGTTTGCTCATCATTTGCTCACGATTGCTCCGTTCAAATTTTCGTTTTCTCACCCTTAGTTCAAAAGTTATACGAAATTAAATATATTAAAAATTCGAATATTTTTTTCTGCATTTCGTTTGCTCATCGTTTGCTCACGAATGCTCGCATTCGAACGGAATGAGCGCAAAAAAATTTTTTTTGCGGATATAGGTAGCACATAAATAGCGCATTATTCCATAATTTTTTTCATTAAGATTTGGTTAAGTGGGGGGGGGGGGCCAGCTAGGCAGACGTGACTTAGGGGTGAATATGACTGTCCGCTCCAAGAGAGAGAGAGAGAGAGAGAGAAGTGCCTTAAGTGTTGCAGCGCAAAATCCAAAAATGCCTGGAAATAGTAACGCATAAATTGCGCATAAATCCTGTGTATTTAATTTTCCAAATCGGTTATTTTTATCACCCAAATCGGGTGGGGGGGCTGACTGACTGCCTACTCAGCCCCCCAAAAATTTTTTTTTTAGTTAAATGGAATGAGCGCAATAATGTTTTTTTGTGGATATGGGTAGCACATAAATAACGCATTATTCCAGAATTTTTTCATTAAGTTTTAGTTAAGTCGGGCGGGACGGGGGACCAGCTAAACAGACGTCTCTTAACGTCTGCCTAGCTGGCCCCTCCGGTTAACCAAATCTTAATGGAAAAATTATGGAATAATGCGCTATTTATGCGCTACCCATATGCGTAAAAGAAAATTTTTCGCTCTTTCCGTTTGGCTAAAAAAAAAATTTTTTATGTGGGGCTGAGTAGGCAGTCAGTCCCCCACCCGTTAAAAACAACCAATTTGGAAAATTAAATACACAGGATTTATGCGCTATTTATGTGCTACTATTTCGAGGCATTTTTTATTTTTGCGCTGCAACCCTTGAGACACTTCCCTCTTGGAACAGTCATATTCAAACCTAAGTCGTTTAAAATTGCAAAATTAAATACACTGACTATGCAAAACAATCCTTCGATTTATGCGCTACTATTTCCAAGCATTTTGGATTTTTGCGCTGCATCCCTTAAGGCACTTCTCTCTCTCCCTCTTGGAGCGAATAGTCATATTTACTTAGTGCTCAAGCCCTTTTTCCTGCTCTACTTCTTAATTTTACTGTTTGTATTTCTTCCCTTACCATGTACTCTGGCGTCCTTCCCTAAAACCCACTTTATATATCTCTCCTGTATCCTCTCCACTCCCTCCCTCTCCTTTCATCCCCATATTTCCACTCCATAACTCATTATCGCCCAAATCAATGCATTAAATAATCAAATTCTCTTTTTCCAGTTCTTTCCAAATTTCTTCTTCCCTCCACACTTGTCCCTATAATGCCGCCGCTTTCCCCACCCTTTCCATCACATGCTCTTCCTTCCCACCATTCTTCTGCAACGTATAACCTACTCTCTAAATCTGAATCAGTGGATAGTCACTAATTACCCAGTGGCATACTTGGCACTGATAATCAGTGAAGTTCAACTAAAAAAGAAAGAATATTTGAGCATTATATGACTAAAATACTGATATTTGCACATTAATTTCAATCTTCCAATACCATATTCATTGAATTTAACCACTAAAATAAGGTTAGTTAGAGCACATAATAAAGATTAGCTAGGTTAGGAATCTCACATTTAATTCACTGATTACCAGTGGCATACTTGGCACTGTGGTCAGTGATTATCCACTGATTCAGATTTAGAGAGTAAATATTTAAATTTTCCTACCTCCTCTATCCCCTTTCTTTTCCATCTCCAATCCACCTTATTATTTCTTCCCCCTCCCTTCCTAAATCTCACTATTTTGGTTTTTTCCTTATTCAATTTTAATCCCTTCCTATCCACATAACCTTCTAATCTCTGTATCATGCTCCTCATGCTTCCCTCCTGCTCCGCTAGTAACACTATGTCATCCGCGTATGCCAACCTATATACCTTCCTACCTCCCAAATTCACCTCCCCTCCATTTTACCTTTCCTATTTCCTCCTTCAGGTCCGCCGTCATTACATTGAATTACAGCGGACTCAGTGGGCAACCCTGTCTTACCCCTCTTACCGTCCAAAGACTTTTTCTTAATTCCCCCACCCCTGTTCTCACTTTCAAAAACCTCACGATACCAATTTTCACCGAAATCGGAAAACATTTAGGATTTCGGTAACATTTCCGACCGCCATATTGGTTCAGCCATTTTGAAATTCGAATTTTTTATCAGGATTTCGAAATGAGCGACCACAAAAACCCCCGGATACGAAGCCACGTCGAAATCGGAGCACTCCAACACCCCTTTGAAAAGAAGCTTCAAAAAAGCGTGACACGCCGATTTTAATATAGGATATGTTTCCACTATTTGTTTCCACATTGTGTCAAAGGGTTACATCTTTTGCGATAATTTTTACATAATGTTTGTTACATTCCAACATATTATCTTGTGCAGTTATTAACATAAAACTTTAAGTAGACTGTTTGAAACACGTGAAATATGTTGAATTTGACGCTAATTTTTCAACTATATGTAAACGTTGTTCCCCGTAAACAGAAACTAAGCAAAAAACAAGAGTATACACTTTCGATTAAAGGTTTTATATCGCTTATACCGAGGCAAAAGCAAAACGTCAGATATGGAATGGTTAATCTGAAAGAGTATGTAGATTTTGTGGGGAGCGCATTCCGATAATAATTTATGGTAAGTAATTCCCGCGCAGTCTTGGAATCGCGTTTGCGCGGATTCATTTTGAATCGGGAGAAAAACGAAAACGTTCTCCGTATTACTTTTTCCCTTCCTTCTTTTGCTCTTTCGACGCAAAATGGTTCGGTAAATGCAATTTACAGAGGCTCTCGCAGTTCGCTTGTCGCGTTTCGTTAACTTAAGAGCGGAAATTGTTCGACGATAAACGCATAAAGTAGATGGAAGGTGCAAGAATTGATCAAACTATAACGCCGTAAAGCCTAATAATTCCGACTAGAGCATAAATAGACGATAGGTAATCGACGGGATAACGGTTCAAGGAAAATCCAATCTTGCACGAGAGGTCGGTGGAGTTCAATTTATTGCGGTTGACTGCACTCGCTCGATGCATTTATGTAAATGCTGTGTCGATTATGCGTCACTAGACACGATATGACAGAGGAAGTTTCAAAATGTACTTAGGCTCAAAATCTCCCCGGTTGCGTTGTTATATATCCTAGAGTTTCTTGAACTGCTTAATTTATTCTATCCTCGATATCACAGTTGTTTACTTCAACGACCGCACCGAGATAAATCTTCTTTAGAGCTCCTCCAATTCTCGTTTAGAAGCTTACATAAATTGATTTATACTCTCTAAGTTATAAGTCAGAGCAAAAAGAAAAGCATGGTCTTATATAAAATATTAGCGCAGAATAATTAACTACATTTGATCTAATGTTCATATCGATTTTAATATTTATGTTTGATAAAATTTTAATTTTTTCAACGGATCTTTAATAAGAGACGACTATAAACGAAAAAATACTGTATCGACAAAACAATATAAAAATATGAACGTGTCCAAATGGACGTCGTGCCATTTATTAAATGCCGACCATGTATATTTAAAAAACACAATTAAAAGTGTAATAGGCAATCCGGGAGCAATAATCGCGATTACGTGGGAAACGCAGTGTATCATACTTTATCTCGTAACAATTTAATTGGAACGTTGTTAAATAATAACCTCTAAAACAGAAAAGAACCTGCTCACTAAATATATATCAACAATAATGCACTATTAAAACTGTTTAGTCTGCGTTGATTAACAGCGTAAACGTGCCAGCTGTGTTGGTTCACACGTTCGTGGCATATCGATGAAATTGGTATGAACTGTTGCGTTACCGAAGTGTTAATAATCTCTCTTTTTTTATTGAATTTTCTACAAACGAAACGTGCATCTGCACGAGATGTCGCAGTAATAATAAATCCAGATATTTTATAATGCTACAATTTTATGATCTGCCAGCGATTGATATTGATACCTCGTTGACGATACGTACCATACTTTATACGCATTGCGAAATTCATTGACAATATGCATAGTTCAACGTAATACAAAAAAATATCGAGAATACGAATACCTGCAATTTCTCAAATGGATATAAATCCTCTTTTGATATCTATTCATATTTGGACGCCAATATGAAAACGGAACTGACCAATCATGTAATGGCAGAGCCTGCCTTGTTTAGAAAAACAAATAAAAGAAAAAAATTGGAACAGATCTGTACTAGATGTAACTCCAAATATTGGCAATTTCTTTCACCGCGTACAGCATCGTTGTTTTCGTTAAACAAAACTGAAAAAAAGATGTGGAAAAAGCGAATGACGCGAGTCAATCCATGTAAAATAGTAGGCTTCTCTAAAATGCTGTTATTCGCTAACGTTTAACCTTCCGGAGCTAACGTAGATCTATTGGACCTATTCAATCCCTCTGGAGCTAACGGTTAGTCTATTGGACTCCCTTATGCAGTGTTTGTTTGGGTAACAAAGATAACAAAAAAGTAATTCAGTTTTCTCTGTGAAGTAATGTTGAGATAAAACATACATTATTTTATTTGAATTTACATTAGTTGTTTATTTTTGTATCTATTTTACATAAAAATGTCAAACAATTTAATTTTCTTTATTTTACATACCTACATCTGTAAATTTGAATTATTTTTATTAAGGATATACTCACGTATTTTTATTTCAACAAAATAAAAACATTAAAAAATTACAAATTTTTCTATATTGTATTTGAAAGTAATACAAAGTTCGGCAGCAATTTAGTGCCTGGATCAAAAATTATTTCAATAGGAAATAGATGTTTTTAAAAAATAATTAAAATAAAATGAGGAAATTTTTATTTAAACGACAAAATTGTATCGTTAAATATTAAATATAAATATTGACCTTATTGAATTGTTTCATCATGTATATAATATTTATTATTTATTTTGTGTGTGCAGCGACATCTCGTGCAGATCTCGCTGCACACACGTACGAAACATCCTTAACATTATTTATATTTAAAATATTTAGTCTTTCTTATACAATTCTTTATATAATTTTTTATCATTTTTATACGATTATATTTGATTTCTTAAAATTAATTAGTGCGTTTTAATTAACATAAATTAAATAAGTCTTACAGACCTATAGCGTCAGTCCTTAACTGTGTTATAGATTTTGGCGTTAGATCCAAAGGGTTAACGTCAATAAGTCCTTATTATTATTCAGCGATCGACAAAACTTCTTTCGCTAGTAATTCTAATCATACGCGTGGCAGGTACAGGATGTACGAAGACTCTTCACGGCAAGCGAGTACTTTAAGCGCGTGCTCGATATTTAGTGCAGACGCACACGGATGTATACCCACACGGAGACACGGGTGGCAACGCGTGTAATAGGTAGAGCACGAGCACTGACCCTTCCTCAGTTCGAATCTGTTCCGCGAGCTCGGCTCTCGGGCTCTGTGCCAACATCCTAATTATTCCTGCCCCGTTAAACCCGTTTAGTATATCGATTTGGTAATCCCCGCCGTTCCTCGATCCAACCTGTACGTACCGATATGTATTAGATACTCACGGATTCCGTATGATCCGTGCATCGTGTATCTAGCGGTCTTCTCTTCTATCAATTTTGAAAGATGCCTCTTTGAAAATGGCAGGAGATTAGGATGTATCGAACATAAGCTTTACTCTTTTACAAGTTTAAGTCGCGCAATGTCCATAATAATAATAATAATAATAATAATAATAATAAAGACCGTTAACTACAACAGATGGATATAATGTTATCGATTAAGAGAAAAAGGAAGCTGGTCTCATAGTTGTGTCATATAATATCAACAGAGTGAAGATAAAGAAGATTACTAGCAATAAATTACAATTTAATGACATTACTACTGTACTATAGTTCTGTCGGTATAGCGTTTCAATAGCAAAAAATCAATTTGATGCGCGCAGTTTGACAGGATTTGATACGTAGTACATAAATTCACACCGAATTATTTAAGCACTAAAAATCCTGCAACTTCGATCATAATGCTAGGTTTTATTTTCTAATGGTTGTGTAATAAATAATCATCGGTTTTATGTAACTTTTCCCTTAGACCTTAGATATTCACATTCTCCCATTTTCCCATATAAATGATTGTATGACGAGGAAAATAAAACTATCAACTATCAGACGTGATTATAACATTAAACGAATCATAACAAATTACAGTAAAACAATGTTCTAACTACTTGATCAGGCAGACATGTATAAGGTATTACCAATGTAATCTATACATGAAACGTGTTGCACATAAAGGTATTTTATTTTCGCGTTCACCATGTCGTAAATATCATTACAGCATATCCAACTGGGAATTTATACATCCGGCATCGTTTCGCTAATCGGAAGACACGCGGGCTGCAGACAGGCAGACGGATACATCAACTACCGACGATATGTAGCACACGCACTGCTGGATCATTAACTGGTTATTCGCGTATGAAGCTATGAACGAATTCAATTGGGCGCGTCAGTAACAGCAAATGGCCTCTATGATTGTGCGAGGTTAACGGCAATGAAACTTAATCGTTTGACTTGCCGTAACGCTCGTATTAAACATGGGTTTGAGAAATAAGTTTCAGTTTCTGTACAAATTAAATAGAAATCCAATGTTAAACTAATGATGCCTTTCAAGGTGATAGCCTGATAAAGCCTGGGAATAAAATGTAAGGTACGATCCCACCGTAATTATTTACTTCTTGAGACCCGTTGTCATCGGACTAAATGCCTGTAAGACGCCACTTTACATTCTCGCCTCTGACATTTACAGTGGCGGAAATCTCGTTGCCATGCTTAACATGCTTAACATTTCATTCAATAAAGACCAAATTAAATCAAAAGGAAAGACTTATTTTACCTCAAAACTTCTCCATATATAATTGTTCTATAAAAATCACGAAATTTTCTAAATGTAAAATGGAAAAAACTAATAAATTTTTACACCGTTTAATAAATCACAGTTCAAAAATTTATTATATACTTATACAGCTTTAGCTAAAGTATGAAGCACTTGGCATAAGTACAAAGCCTTGGCATAAGTATAAAGCATCCTCAATTTATTTCCTCAAAAAGAAACTGGCGTACTGATATGATAAAAGTTAAAGGAGGATTCTAACAAAATATTAAAATTGTTATAAACACACATATTATTTTTTAATAAAACTATTTTTCACATTTATTTTTCATTAAATAGAGAACGTTTATATCGATTTTTGGGGATGCATTACATATTTATAACTGAGGCTACAATTATACTTAAATAAGCGTATAATAAATAAATAATCAAAAATATATCTTCTACGTGAACTATCAAATTAAAAAACAAATTCAACTAGGCAAATAAGAGTATAACACAGTTGATATTGCGCAGAAATTAAATAAAATTTTACTAATTTATTAAGACCTCTTCATCCACACATATATATTGTACTTCGACGCTCTTTGGAGTCATCCTCAGTAATCAATTAACAATCTCTCATGCGCATTCTCAGACCGTTAGATTTGATCACAAATAGGTTGTCAATTCCGATAGTGATGAAATCTCACGATCAGATTAAAAAATAATTACACAAAAATTAGAAATATTTTTAATAAATGCAGCAGTTACAAATATTTTGAGTCTCTGTTATAACAAGGAAAAGTTACGTGTCAAATAAATGTCTAAATAAATAAATAAAAATGAACGATATAATTTAAAAATGATTTTATTATAATTTCAAAATTTTGAGACGTACTTCTATTGAATATTCGAACTGATATAGGGTTACTTCGGCAATTCTCTTTCCAATTTCGACATACGGGACAGGAGATCTGTATGAGTCACATCGAGCTATCTGACCCCATTAATCAGAACGCAATATTTTCAGAACGCAATATTTTCAGAAGAGTGATCAGTTACCAAACGAATTTCTTTATAAAGAACGAAATGGAAATGGTAAATATTTTCGCGTTGAAAGGTCGACACAGCATCGATTTCCGGCCAATAAATAAGATGAACAAATTCCCTTTAACTATCTCTGCGTATAACCATATTTTACTTAAAAAATACGATTATTTTTTCACAAAAGCACGCGTTAAAATCGGGCAATGGAAGAGTTACTATTACGTTACTTTTACTGTTACCTTTTATAACAACAATTTGATAATGACATTACAATTTTTTGTGACTGTAATGAGAATTAATTAAACGCTGAGGTTACGCTAAGATTATGAAAACTTTAAAAAGTAACTTATCATCATTACTACGTGTTGTTCATTGAAAAAAATAATAAGCAGCTTGCCGATTTATTTTTTTCGTTACAAGTAACGAATAAAAGTAAATTTGGTAAATAGAAAGTTACATTTTTAGTAATGAGTGACTCTTCCAACCCATTACAAGTAACGTTCAACTTTTCCAACTCTGGCATTACTATTACCGTCATAAAAAATTCGCAATGTTATTATCAAATTGTTATTATAACAAAATAATGATAAAAAGTAACGGCGTTATAAGTAACACATACTTCCATTCCCTGGTTAAAATATGTACGCTCAGAAAATACATATGCATTCCTAAATCTTTGTTATCAAACAGATGTTAAATACACTGTAACAGCACATGCTGCATTTAATTTATATCCATATATAATAATGACACGTTTCGTATCGGTATCCAATGCTGGATAATGCAATAGGTATTTCTCGACAGTCAATTACGTATAGATAATCTATCCGTGAAACGAAAACGCGAAATAAAAATTTTTCCTATTTCCACGTAGGAGTACGGCGGCAGTGCTTCCGGTCCGAATTCAGCCACACCGGAGCACATATATTTCCTCGAGGGACAGAGAGATAGATCGGTTGACTATCAGATAATTAAATTCTCCCGCTCTAGCGAGGTGCTCCGAATATTTTGCGAGTATCTCAAGTAAGAAGAAATTTAGGGCGGTAATCATTTTTAAGAATGGTTAATTACTAAAAATGTTAATGTGACCGATGCGACTTGTCTCGCAACGTCGGCGTCGCGTCGGCGATTTGCGGCAAGATAGGTACTATTGAAGACCATCTATTTTGAACAAATTTTTATGATCATTAAAAAGACCTAGAAGTAATTTAAGATTATTATATAAATTATTGATATAAATTTGTGTGTGTGTGATTCTTAACCTTCAGTACCCACAAAGGATTAGCGTACCACCCCCCCCCTCCTCCGCCCCCCCGATTTTCATAGTTCAGATGTTTTTTTCCAATCCCTTTTTACTTGTTGCAAAATACATTTTGTACTACATTTTAGACTTTCTAGCTCAAAAATTCTTTTCTTTAGTCTTCAAACGATAGATTAAAAAAAAATTAGTAATTAAAATCGATGCACTACAATCTGAGATACAAACGAAAGAAAACGCTGGATTACAAATACCCGGATGTGGGTAGATAGGGATATTTTTGAGATGTGGGTACTGAGGGTTAATTAAATAATTAGAGGAAGGTCACCGATACCGACATACCACTTTGTTTTTTGACAATATTTCTTAAACAAGAGGTAAAAATACGATTTCAAAAACATAAGTACAAAGTAAAAAGTGTCTTCTATCAGATAGTATAAGCAATTTTTATAATACTGTTTGCAATTTTGCAATAATTAAGTTTTTCGTAAGTTATGCAAAAATGAGCGTCTGACAAAATAGACTCCAAAACTGACAG
>NW_017297951.1:27877-28116 GCF_001594075.2 Trachymyrmex cornetzi
CCTATTCTTTTTCTTTTACAGGAATTATCTGTATAAAGTACCTATAAGTGAATGTATATAAGATTTTTCAGAATTATTTTACTTCGTTATAAAAGATTTTTATTGAATTATATATGCATATTTACTTTATGCTGTTCTACAAGATGCAAATATGTAACACGATAGTTTTTCTAGAGTTGTTCCATATATGCACGATTGCCTTCAGCTCCAATAGATTTATTTGACACTATAAAGCAACA
>NW_017297951.1:28266-59666 GCF_001594075.2 Trachymyrmex cornetzi
TATAAAGATTAAGTTAGCTCATGGTCTGTTTTACGGACAGGTGTATCGGTTTACACTGCACCCCAATTTTAAATTAAAAATCGTATTATGAAAAGACTAAGAGAAAAAATAATATAAATAAAACTTATTTCGGAAACTACAAGTATTTAAAATGACGTAATATTATCAATAATATAGTCACAATTATTTAAACCTCACAATTTGCAAAAGAAAATCGTAAGAATTTTGTTTCCACATTTGTAGAATTCGTTTTTAGCTGATTTGATATAGAAACAAGCCACAAATCTACGAATTATGAGTTTGTACTTCTTTAATTAGCTAAACAGATCATGATTTTATTAGTATTAATAAAGTGCAATAGTTAGTTTCCGAAAAATAAGGGGGTGTCACTTTAGGAGACCTATGTCAGTATCGGCGATTTTCCTCTATTAAATTTATGATTTTTTATTATACAGATATTTCATAAATATTTCAAAATACGAATTATAATCCGCAAAACATAGATTAACATTAATATATTATATATTGATAACTTATAATTCCCCACTCAACAACATAATTATAATACATAATAGTTACATTGTTGAATAGAAAATTATATAACATTGATATGATATTACTACTATTAGTTTGTATCAACGGATAGCACTATAATATGATATACATTGCTGTAAAATTGGAATTTTTTTACAGTTATCGTCTTTATGGATATATAATTAAACACGAACATTTAACTATAAAAATGCAATTTAAAATAAAATTAAATATTAGCAATTTGTAAATACATGTCTTAAAAACTTAGAATAATAATAAATCATAAAATTAATACTATATTATAAGCTAATTATTTACATTTTAACAGCCACACAAACTTCCATATAATTGTTGGTCCTTAAAATACCTTAGTAGTCACGTCAAGCGTTATATCGACATATTTTATAACATATAATAGCAAACTCTGCATTAAAGTGTATAATCTGTGCATCGCGTGAAGCGATGTCGAATATTGTGCTACGCGGTGGCGCCGAAGCGCTACGAAAAAAAAAACACAAAAAAACGCATGGTAACACGAAAAACGGCGCCACGCGGATCTTATTGCAGTATTTCACAAAAACGGGCCAGCAGGGTGTCAAAATGCGCGATACATTGCACCAGTCTGTTAAATAATAACCGACTATGCTATCGCCTGGAGCAAATATTGCATGTGTACTACCACAGAAAAATATACCGCGTAATATAAGAAAACGTATGTGCACACCGTGGTGCGGTATCGTTCGTGTCTACTGGTGTGATAATGGATTCAAAGTTATTGCGAAAGGAGCCTAAACGTCCCGCGGGATCTGGCCAACTCGCGCTCGTCTGAAAACCAGTATTTTGCTATAATAATTTTTCCCCATTAATCTTCACCCTATTTGTACGTTCGTCTTATTTTATGAAATCTAATTAATGAAACGACCGTTTATACTAATTGCAAATTCTAAATGTAAATTCTCTGTGTAAATCCAATGATGGTTTATCTTACGCTTTAATAACCATTTAAGCGGTATCTACTAACATAATTCACCTTGCATCGCGGCATCCGATCGGTCTAAGGATGATTCAATCTCTAGGCCCTTTCATTTCCTTCTTAATATATAGCGACATTTCCCTTCGTGGATGCTTAAGTGCTCCCATAGGAAGGAAACGATTTTCATCACAGCCGACTTCATTATGCGAAATGAACAGATAGGATGAAATTGAAACCAATTACATGTTATCACGTCGCGATTACTATTTCGCGAATGTGTAAACTGATAAAATTTTCTAAAGACATTCATACAGCGCGAAAGAAACTCTGTCATAAACTTTCCGGAGCTAAAATCAAAATCTGTAATATACAGAACTGACATCGTAGACCTGTAAGATTCATTTAATCTATAATATGTTAATTAAAAAACACTTATTAATTAATTTTAAGGACCTAAATTAACATAACTCGTATAAAAAAAAGAAATGAATATTATTTTAATAAAAATAGTCTAAAGGATTACTAATCAGATCAAATAGATTCGTCGTCAGTTTCGGAGAGTTAACAGCGATTTCAACATTATTATTTCCCAAGTGATTTTATAATTATCATAAACGCGTCATCGTAGAAAAATACAATGCTCATAAACAATAAATAACAATAACAGGGGCTGTCAGCGCGGAATGTCGTGCACAAAATTGTTATTTATTGTCTATAATTATCGGGAGTCCTTTAATTATTATTATTATTTTAATTTGTTACAATGTTCATGTTGCGGTTACTTTATTTTCGCGTTTTTGTGATTTAATCTATTTAAATTTGAATACGTAGAATATTCGCGAAATATTTCATTTGCATTATTAGCATGTGCCAGATCAGTTCTTAATGTAGCAGCTACCATAAGCGGATCCATCTTTCTTTACTGCATGCTTAGAGCTCGTGAAGAGCGTAAGTCTCTTACCAGTTGCGTTTGCCCATTCCTTAAAGCTTAAGTTTCTTCGAGCTTAAATTGCACTTCGACCACTCGTAAGCATCACACTGAAGCTCCGTGCTTTCAGTTTAATTCGCGGCAACCATGAAGGAAACTAGTAAAATGGCCGGCCGAGGTGCTTCGTACGCGTGTAACGTCTTCTTGGGTATCACGGAAAGTGTTAGAAATTCCCTCTCTTAAGCAACGCGCTTTAACGTTTATCTTGAGATAACTATGTACAGCACGGTGTCAGACAGTTACTCTGGCTTTACTAACGGGGCGAGGAGATAAAACATTCTTTATCCTAGACCAATGAAAAAATACTGGTTTAGAAAAACTGGATAAGTTTAAGAGCATTTAAGTCTACACAAGCGTTTAAATCTATTTAAAAAATTGTGATCTTCCCTTAATTCCTTTTTTCATGCAGCACTTTTGTACAGATTAAGAATTGATACACGATATGAAAATAAAACTGACAGACGCCAAGCCCTCTAACGGAAAAGGAAAAGAATCGAACAAACGAAATTCAGAGTAATTTATCAAGCCATATTATCTTGAAATATCTGAATCTATGCACGCGTCTAACTCAAATTCCATTAATTATTCATAGGCAAATATCCGTGACGTGAGAGCAATTGACAATTGTTCTCGACGTTAAATGTTTAGCCAGTAGCCAGTGAGCTAAATCTATCGCAAATATTGGACACCGTTGATCGTCCGTATATTGGCTATAATTATTTGCATAGTGCTCCGTACCGATCGTATATCTTGTCTCGTAAGCCACTGCTCAAGATAAAATCGACCGCCAGTAAATCATCCTCTGTGCAAGACGCACTAACTATAGGCTTTGCAGGACATTAAGATCCAATTAGCATATGCGATTTGAAAATATCTGCGGTATATTTTCAGATTGAATTTTAATTTAGAATATAGTGTATTTCCGTATTGTACACTGAGAGAAATGATTTTGTTATAGGAACAAATCAAGGGAAAGCAAATGTGATATTTGTTAAAAAAATGATTGATTTGTTACGATTGCAAATTAATTCGTCAATGTAACAAATAATAGTATCGCTAGCAAATAAGAGGCTCATATATATATATATATAGACGGTTGCAGGGTCTCAAATCGTAAGAAATTGACTAATTCTAGTCAAGTATTCTCTCTATATTTGACTGTGCTTGGCCGGTTTCCTACGACTTAAGACTCCACGATCATCTACGAATTCTATATAAACGAGCCTAAAGTCTATCCAAAAGATAGGTTAGATTCTATATAGTTTGTTTCTGTTACTAATAATTGGTTGGTATAGCAGACTAGCAGCAATCACAACAACAAAATTTGTTGTTACATATTTACCGATTACCGGTTAAAGGTACTGGTGGCTTGCTAAATTAACAAAATCCTTTCTCTCAGTGTATGATCTTGGTGCAATGAAACTCAAGCGGCAATGTTGGCCCGACTCTGCCAACATCCGTCGAACAGATCGGGACGATAACAATAAAGCGGAAGTTGGCCGGAGTTACCTAAGGGGCGCTCAATTTTTATCTTCGGTCTCGTGCCAAAAACAATTAACTTTAACGATTAAGGTCAGAGATCTAAGAGGAAGAAATCGCCGTACTAATGCTCGCAGATCGATTGTTACTTTCCTTCGATCTTTATATATATAGTAAAACTTTTTTACGAATTTATATGTATAAGAAAATATTTTCTGGTAACAACAACATGAAACATGCCATGAAACATGCATATGAAATAAAATTCGAATGGGAAAAGCAAAAATAACACGATCAATAACACGTGTTTCGTTCTAGTTTTAATTTTCAACGTGTTTTGTATCATGTGTTTGCGCGGAAAATTTCTACGCGAGTATTCATTACGAAATAATAGAGAGATATAAATGTTAAAATACCACGTATGCGTACGAGCATCGGCATGCTTCGGCTGGATTATTTTTATAATCCCACCCCTCTCCCTCCACCAATGAAGCGAAAAAACAATCGAATCGCCGACAATCAAGTGTGTCACTCGTAAGTGCGGATTTTTACAGTGATTTTTTATCAACTCGCTGAATAACGAATGCTGAAAAACAATAACGGCTGCGTCAAAACGATACTATTGAAATAACGACCACATGTGCGAAGTAGTGTTTTATTCTTCTGACTACACGTCAATTCGACTAATTACATTCTGGTGAATAAAAAAATATACGATATTAAAACGTTTACTCTAGTTTGATTCGTATTTTTATATTTAAAACTAAGTCTGTTAAATATAATGGACTATATTTGTATCATCATAATTAATATAATACAATATAATATATATTATACACTCTTCTTGTAGTAATACTATACATTCTTCTTGTAATAATAATTAATATAATATACAATATAATATATATTATACACTCTTCTTGCAATAATTATGATATACTAAATTATTTAAGATAATATTGCGTATATATGAGACTGCGAAACTTCATTAATCTTAGCAATTACTCAGCCAGCACATAATATTCTTGCACTGCTCTATAAATCTTCCTACGCGAATGATTTTAAATAAATATTCTAATATATTATTATAAGAATATGAATCTTCTTTGTAATTCAACTTCGAATATTCTTAATTGGATAATATTGTATACGTTTTATGAAATATTTACCGAATGTGACTTTTCGAATATTCGAAAGCCTTGTATACTGAAATATTCGAAAAATAATGATTACCACTGAATGACGTGATATCGAGACATGAACAAGCCCGAACGGCAAACGAGCACTGGATAGACATACACGGATCATGAGAGATTCAGATTGCTTAATTAAATAACAAAAGATATTAAAAATTTGATATAATTGTCAAAGTAATAATAATAAAGAAGCAATACATATAATTTGTGTATAAGTATGTTTATAAGTAAATAAAATGATGAAGAATATATATTACACATATATAGATTAAGTTGCATAATTTGTTTACAGGTTTTTTTTTCGATAACAATGCCAAAGGTAAAACACAAGATGAACAGTTATTTCTATCGAACTGTAAGAAAGGAAGTAAATTCTGTATTACAACATTTAAATAATGATAATACTGATGCTTCTAGTTCAGCTTCAAACAATGTTGAATGTGTCGAACATATTAATATTGATAATGCACATGTATCTAATTAATATTCCTTGCAATATTCAAAATATGCATAGAATATTCTACATATACTATGAGAATAATCTTGAGGAATGTTATTAGAATATTTAGGATAGTGTGTACTTTTGAAAACATAAGAATATTCTTAGAATATCTATCTTCTTAAAAGAAGCTTCTATGAATATTCAAATCTTGCTAGTGGAGAATCGGAAAATATTCCACGAACAAACATGTGCTGGCTGGGTATGCATGTATAAGTAAATGTTGTAATAATTAAACTAATAAGAAAATATGATCGGTTCTGTATTATTATTGATTATTAATTAATAGCACTACAAAAAGAATTAATAGCCATATGAAACTTTGTTTTGTCGATGAGAAAAATGCTAATTATAAATCTAAAAAGAAACACTTAAGTGAAAGATACTAATTATATGAAAAATTCAGTAAAATGAATTATTTTTTATATAATATTATAATGTAGCATATACTGTGGTGAATAAAAGGTGTTATAGATATAAATATCACACTAATGGATAGTTTCTTGTGGCTCTCTAAATCTCGTAGAGTGATTTTACAACTAATATATTAAAGTGATTGCAATTGTCACTTCAAAAAAAGAGGATTTTCATTCTAATTTGAGTGATGCAGAATCAGATATCTATATAAATTCATACAAGATCGAAATATGTGTTTGAAATCCGCTTTGACTGAAGGATTTCTCTCATTTAACTAATTGTAAATAATAATAGTATAATAATATATGTATAATATAATAGTATATAATTTTTAGCTAAATACGATATTACATTCCTTTCAACCCATCAATCCGTTAAATCATTAATTTCGAAATATGCTGGTCTATGTCATTCTTTACTAGAAGGAAATTTACTCAGACGGAATGCGATTTCACTTCAATTCAAGGAGTGCAATTTAACTATTAATTAGAGTAGCCAGTCTTACTCAAAGTGCACAAGCAACCAATTTTTATTACCTTGCATTTCATTCATTTTAAGTAACATTTCATTTTTTGAGTTTTAGAAAGTATCCAAGGAGTAAAACCTGTGTTGATAAAGCACCTTTGATACACTATAGTTCAAAAACTATCCATTATTGAGCCTTGTATTTATGATCAACTTTTGTTCACGACATTAATTTGCGTCATCTATTCGCATTGCTTGTACTTTTTGCACCTAACATTTTCACTTTCTCTCTCTTCAACGTCCGAATATACTCCCTAAAACTTTTAGAGTAAACTGTCACTCTGAAGAGTGACTCTGAAATCTCACTCTCAAAGATTGAAAATTGAGGCACTCTTTTTCAAGGTTGGCTCAATTTTCACTCTTCCGAATGAGATTCCACTCCAAAGAATTTAGAGAGCACATTTAACTCCTTTTGTATAAAACTGAATGCAAAAATTCTTGAGGATTCCAAGCAATGCGAACGGATATATTATAAATTACATTATGTGTAAAAACTAATTTATTTCATAGGGACCTAATTTTCTATATAATTAGTGATTCCATTATTACATTATATCAATTATAGCAGCAACCAAACTTCTAATAAAATAAATTCTTTAAGTGTAATTTTTAATTTAGAATCATAAAAATCACTACGTAGAATCATAAAAATCACTACGTTAAATATAGTACATTTTTTTTAAATTGAAAATAAAGGCACTATGTCTTACTGAAGATGATAAAAAGATGAATAAAAATACATATACGACTGTCTCTGCAAAACTCAAACAAAAAAATTTTATCGCAATAATTTGCAATCAAAATTAAGTTGTTAATACTTATTTTGATGTTTAATTATTTCATTTAATTATTTCAAAAATGTTTAATTATTTCATTGTTTGAGAGCCTTGTAAATTTTAAATGTATAAAATATTTAACTTCTTTTTAATTTACTATTATCGATAAATATTTTTTATTCATTATACAAATATTGTACATATATTACTGATTTTTCAATCACTGGGCGTATTCAATTATTGAAACATTTATCTTGTATTATTTAGATTCGAATAAACTTTGATACTTACACAAAGCGAAAAGAATGAAGACAAATGACTACATTGATTCATGTATGCAAGAGTACATGACATGCATCAGACATGCACGCATTATGAGAAAGATGATAGATTGAAAGTAATATTTTAGTTGACCTACTTTTCATTCGTAAGTTTAAATTGAAATGAAATTATTGCATTTAACTTCTCTAAACTTCAGTCTCCGATATGAAATTGAAATCAGGCTAAAAAAGGACTATTTAAAATAGTAATATCGCTACGTCAAGAGAAAATTCGATGGGAGATTGAAGTTGAGTATCTTCCGCTTTTTCTGAGAAAACATGAGAGACAATTAGGAGTCGGATCCCTTTTAAACGCAAAACCCGTGGTAGAACATATGATGGTACCTCACGTACGCTGATCCTATCATCCATCAGAGCACAATGAATTACGCGCGGTTCGTTAGACAGAGATTTGTGATAGACAAAAAAAGAAATCCAAAGAAAGCGGAGTAATGGCTCCGTTAATTCCGATTGTAATAAAGTTGGGGCACGCGAATCGGCCAAGTAGAGTCAATATTTCACACAGGCGCGCGCATGGCACCCAGATTTACACGCGCGCCCACATACACGTTTCCTAGCAAGTAGTTGAATTACCGGCGCCCTTCCATTACGCGTGATGAATACTTCAGCGCACTTGTTTCTCAGACGTAATTTTCCTAGACGGCGGTCTCCACCATCCCAAAAGACTCCTATCCTAAGATTCCAACACGGTCACGACCGATGTGTTCCACACATAAACTCACCTAATCCGATGCGACACGACGGGACGACAAGCAACTCGCTCGAGTAAGAGGGCCCCTGATTTTAAGGGCCATGAAAACGTTCGTGGCTATCGAAAGGAGCACCCTGCTTGTTACGACACGATCCGATCGTCACATTGCGAACGACATATTCTCCGTGAGATAGAGAAACAAAGGGAAGAACGATTTTGCTGATGTATCTAAAACTTCAGCTGCACACAGATCTGAAAATAATTTTGTTAGACCATCAAATTAATTATGTACACTCTAAAAAATGTGGTGTGAATTTAACACCATGCGATGTTTATATACCTAACGCTCTGCATGTTGGTATTTATATTAATAATAACATGGTGTGGATTTAAAACCTTATATAAACGTCAACTTTTAATACGGATTTAAAATCCGTGATGTTATATTAAGAATTAACATGATGTGGCTTTAAAACTCATAATGTATCAATACTAACATAATGAATTTAAAATCAATGATGTTAATACCAACACCAACAGGATTAAGATTTAAAACCACATCCACATTTTTTAGAATGTAAACTCAAGCATGATTACAATGCTGTAAAAAATTTGTATATTTTAGAGATTAGCTTGAATACCTTACATAATTATCTTGATAGTCCAATAAAATTATTTTCAGATTTGTATCCAGTTATATGGTATTTTTAGATACTTTAGCAAAACCATTCTTTCCGTTTAAAATGTAATCTACGAGCAAGTGGCCCACGTAGGATCGCATTCGACGCACTGAATCAAACGAGAAAATGTTTCGTTTCTACGATTTCCCGAAAAGGCCCCGAAAACACGAAGTTAAGTCGTTCCGTTTATCTCGATAGTCGTTTTCGTTTTTCAACAAGTGTCGAGGAAGAAACGTGATTTCCGCCCCAAACAAGATTATAAAGATTCCGTTTTGCAGTGATATCTCTCGAAATGAATCGCTCGTAACGATAACAGGCTATCGATTTGTTAAGGAAATCTGCCAATGCGGAATAATTTATGAGGACGTTACCTAAGCCGGAGAAAATCTCTATGTCCGTTGCAACATGAGACGCGCTGAAAGCGCTCCATAAGTTGTGTCACGCGACGTACTGCCAGACGTCAGATACAGTACTTTAAAGTCTCTCCCTCGGCCGTAAGGGTTGAACTGCGTTCGTAGTGATTGTAAGGGTACGGGCATGTGCCCGAGACTGGTAGAGCGAGCTTAGGCGAATGAGACTGGGAACGTGACAATATGCAGACAATGGTAATAACGTCGGACAGCCGTGACTATCTATTGTGTCTTGGTAGCTAGAATTTCTCTTCCACGATGAATGCGCGCGCCCGTCTTTTGGGGCGATTACCGAGATCTTCGATAAAATTTACGACAGCAATTTACGTACGGATATTCCACGATCGAAAAATTAGTTCTGCTAATTGTGGATGTAAACTGAAACTCGTCCCAACTGAGTAAATTCTATACTACAGCTGGATCAATTTCATAACATATTAACAATGCGGCGCATAGATGGCATACAAACACACAACAGTAGCCGATAGCTGAGGCAAATGGGATCAGGTGGCACAAATATGATCCCCATCTCCAATCATAAGCCGCGTAGCATAATCGTTACATCGACCCCCAGCATGATTGCGCCCCTTTTTTTCATTGTGCACTTTCCATACCATTCGAACAAAATTAGTCGCGGCCGACGAGAGTATGGCAAGAGCGGCGAATAATAGTCGGCAAGTATCGATCGCGCGAAATGTGATTAACCGCTTGATGGCTACCATTATGGGCCTCCGAATTTGCATGAAACTCCAATCAATAATTCAGAAGTTCGATTAAAGCGTAATCAGAAGACAATTTTTCATCGTGATGACACCGCGTTTTAGTCTGACGTGCAAGTGCCACGTCGACATGGCTTAACGTGTATAAGGCGATAATAATCGTAACACGTTTTACACGACCGCGACTATATAATTATTATCTCCGCTCAGGCGTTCGCTCGCGCAAAACAGCCCAGATAACTTGTATGCTGCAATCTCCGTCCCTATACCCATCGAGTTGCACAATCGAGTCGCGCAAAATGATGTGATATATCGCGCGCCCTCCCCAGTTACGTAATGCCCGGGCCAACATTGTCGAATCCTCATTGTTGGCGCCGCGGAGTGTAAATGCGGCAATAATCCCGACGTGATATATAATTATGTCTTACGTGGCACGTTATTACAGATAGGCTGTGTGTGACTCTTGCGGTCCGCACACTAACGTATCCGTTCACCTCTTGAACTCCTCCTCTTCCTTCCTCTCCCCTCCTCCCTCCCTCTCTGTCTCCCCCCCCCCCCAGGTAATACGAGCCTCATATGTAAATCCCATTCTGATTAACATTCACGTGTACCAACACGCAGAGAGCCCTACATCACACACCAGAGTCGACCTCTATGCTCACCCCCTTCTGCTCGCCACTTACTCATAACTGCCTCGTGATGCGGACAAGCCTCCCGCGCACAAGCAAGCGAACTTGTTTGCGACGAAATTTAGCTGGCCAACATAATACGTGACGCAAAATTACATTAGGGTATTACGTGACGTAGCGCTGTCTTGACATATTAGAATAAATTATTCTTACGTCACGCGCGGGGCGGCTGTTGTCGGTGAGACGTGCAGATGGCCGCTTTGACTTCCCAACGATACATCACTAAGCTGAGGACTAAGATTGTAAGCTGCTACGTCACCTTACGCTAGAAACCAAATCGGAATTTTTTCGTCAATCTTATTTCACATTGAACAACTAAAACTTGTTATTATCCGGACCTTTAAATTTAATAAAATTTAATAAAATTTAAATTAATTTCTTAAGTAAAATAACATTCTGTTACTTTCAACTTAGATACAAAAAAATGTATTGTATCTATAATATGTTTTGTATTAAAATATATTATTTTAATACAAACATGTGACTAATTCGGGAATAATCACCTGAGATATTTTTACACTCCAACAGCAAAAAATTATAAAATATTATTTTGCATAGATATTATTTGACATATTTTTTTCTTTTTCAATAACTATTCTTCACAAACTTTTAAATATATAATACAATTTCATCGAAAACGCAGTATAAATAAAGCGTTATATGAACTCTTCGCTGGAAACACAGTCTTTAAAGGCATCGGTATTTTAATTGTAAATTTTAGTAGATAAATTTAAATCTATAAAAAATAAATAAAATACAATTCGACTTCTACGATAGTAAAAACTTGTTATTGAAGTTTTTTGAATAGTATAGCAACATTTTTTCAAACTTTTATATAATTTGGAACAGTAAAAACTTTGTTCTATTTCTCGAAAAGTCCTATTGCTAATGGAAAAGTCGTTGTTGGTAAGAGTTAATGAAAATCTTTTTTTTTTAGAAATATTGTCTTAATAAGCTACTTAGTATGTTTATTTCGTTTAACATTTATTTAATTTTATTTATTTTTTTCAACAAATTATAATTAAATCCACATCTATGATGTTCTCAAACACTTATAAATAAAAAAACAACAAATAGATAGTATAGAATATGTTATTAATAATATTTTAGTTAGAACGTAAAAACATCCTAGTTGATCGTTTAGTAAAAAAAGTAAACGACTACTTTCAGATAAAAAAAACAACAACCATAATAATCTAATCAACTTATTTCTGTGGTCAAATTACTTAAATTTCAAAATAAAGTGTTCATATTAACGCATGCACTTAATAAACAATAAACTACATTTAAATCACATTAAAACATTTCTTAAGTTATACTGTTTAACTGCATTGTTTTCGTTAAATTAATGACATATAGAATTGGAGCAGTAGCGACCTACATGAATGATTAAAAATAATTCAAATTGAATATAATATTATAAATTTAATAGCGTATTAATATTATAAATTTAATAGTATGAATAGTAATTTTTCGTTTTAACGCAAGATATTCACCGGTAGATACAGCTCTCGAAAAAAATCGTTGCCAACAAATTTGCTAAGGTCTTTATTGTGTAGAATACAAAAGCGATAGTCCGTGATTCCATTTAGTTGAGAATACCGCACACATTTTTTCTAAATAAATTCTCAACGAATGATATATGTCTTTTAGAGGGCGAGAGAGAGAGAGAGAGAGAGAGGGAGGGAGAAGGAAAGAGAAAAAATAATGGCCGATTTTGTTTTGCTCTCCGCGACACATGATGGAACGGAAAGGCGGAGCCCGCCAGCATGCAGTAAACTTTCGCCGCTTAGTGTCGTTTAAGACGCCGCAAATCTTTACCAGGCTACATCCGTTTAAGACTCCGCTGGTGCCGAATTATAGTCCAAGAATAGAGTTACTCGGTAACGTAAGTTACAGACAGGCTTGTGGGAATTTGACGGTTAAACTCGGAACGCGCCGCACCGTCTGTAACCCGGGGACGTTTTAATTGCGTCGCTGGCGCGACAGTTACTTCGGCTTTAAATGCACACGGTAGATTCCGTGTTCTGTTCATACTTTTCATATACTTAAACATAACTGACGAAAAGATAAATAACATTGTGGTGCGTTAATATTTAAATCAGGAGGCATATCTATACATTTTTTATCTATTAATAAATAATTTGTTCCCTTACTTCAAGAGTGTGATACGATTCAAAAAATTAAGTTTCCTAGAAGAAGAGAAAAACTATTTTTCAATATGATTAAAAATTATTAATTGTATTTAGACATTAAAGGAGCAATGATAACCCAATTCCATATATAAATAAATAATATACATAAGTAACCTACGGCTCTAATATTAGAAAACCATTCTTTTTGAGTTCTAATATGATTTTAAAGATTTTTTTTTAAATCATCCTTTTTGAGTTGTGATAATTTTTTTATAAAATTAAATCAGTTCAATTTTTAATGATCAATAGGGTAATGTTTATTTGATTCATGATAATCGCTTAAAAATAACTCGTGCTTTTTTTTTAGTTATTTCATTTTTAAAATAAAGGAGTGGTATATATACCATTATACTTGCACTCTAGTATAATATTCTGTATTATACTCGCTTAAAATCTTTCCTTTGAATATTATAACGAAAAATATAATAATACCGCTTCCGCTAATTGCAGCACAATCACGCATAATTACAGCAAGCTTCCTCTCGACAATCTTGAGGCTCTCCTTACCGCATAGTGGCGGTACCGCTCACTTCGTCGAGCCCCTTTAATTTCCGAATAATATATTTTGAGATTAAAACGCTATTCCGGGTGTTATGGTGTTAGGTAAGCTACGAAGGAAGCGCGCAAGCACGATATGAGCGCTTTTCGTCCTCCGTGAACCGTAATTGTGCAATATCCTTACTTAATCTAACATACTTAAACTAAATCTGTTCTAAGTCTGTCAAACAAAATCGTCTAAATATTTTTGCCTATTAAATAGATACTTAAATACCCTCGATTTTCATTCTCTCTCTCTCTCTAGTCTACTAAAGCTTAATGGGAAAATGTCACAATCAAATGTTTAGTTAATTAATATAACCAAAACCAAATGCTAATTTTAATATAAGTAAAATTAATGCTAATTTTACTTTGCTAAGTATCACTAAATGGTAGACTGTTATTATATTAATATTTATTAAATATATATATATTGCACTAATACGCTACATAAAATACATTTAATAGCTATTATCAAACTTTTCTCATCTTACAAAGAATACGAAATTAATTCTCCGATCTGTTTCGAGAACGTATTTAAGAATAACATTCAAATTCGTGCAATTTCACGGACAGATCACGCGAATTAGGCACGCTATCGAATTCAACATGTCAGATGAATACTTATATAATACCGTACATAGCGTGCATTTTGCCGGCATTTAATATCATGTCAGTATCACCTTGCACAACGCAATACTTCTGCCGCACCGGAAGCAGAGGTTTTCCAAAACTGCGCCGCTGGATCGCAAAATATGTGATCCACCGACGGGAATTTGTAGCGCCTTGAGAATGTGAACATCGCAGGAATTCGGTGAATGTTTTTCACGTAATGGTGAAACTCGCATTATTTGACGTTCCCCAAAAGTTCGAAGTAAGAATGGAATTCTGGCAATATACTTTCAGAAAGGATGAAACTAACGAAAGCGGCACACGAGGATAAACAAAATACTCCAATCATATCTTGAAATACGCAAAACGTTTTCTTCGCAGAGATTTGAGATTTAACGTTATTTGCTACTGCACATCAAAAAATTCACGGGTTTTATAATAATACTTTTATATAGTAATAAAATTGAAAATTAAGAAGCTTTAATATATATCGTTCTTTTGCTTAAAATGTGACACAATTTAAAACGTGATTTTCAACTAATTACACTATTAGATATGAAAGGAGTATTGGTAATCTAATTTTTCACTATTAGATATTAAAACAGTAATGGTAACCCAAGCCCTTGAGTCATAACATTTTGTTATTTTAATTTCCATCTGTGTCAAAATATAAATCAATCCATTTCTGTAGCTAGTTTCAAAATAAACATAGTCCATATTGATGCATGCACTTAATAAATAATAAACTAAATTTAAATTGTATTTAATACATTTTCTTGAGTTAAATTGTTCAATCATTGTTTTAATCAAATAGATATATTGAGTAGGAGCAGTGGCGGAGAGAGAGAGAGACCTGTAGAAATAATTTAAAATAACTCATGTAGAATACAAAAAAGTCGCTAATGCTGAATCCAAAAAAAACACTCTTATTTTTCAAAAATTAAACATGCACTTTATTAATTTATTAATATTAATATAAAAATATAATTTTAGATAACTAACGAAATAAAAACCTATAATGCATTTGTGGCTTGTTTTTATATAAAATTAGCTAAAAACGAATTCTACAAATGCAAAAATAAAGTTCTTTAAATTTTCTTTTGCCAATTATATAATTTAAATAATAGTGAATATACAATATATATATTATTGATAATATTAGATCGTTTTTTACATATTTTTTGTAGTTTCCTGTATCTGATTTATTCATATTTTTCTTTTCTTTATTTTCTCACAGTATAAATTTAAACATAAAATTGGAGTACAGCATAAACCGTCACATATTTATTTGTAAGACACACCACATAAGCTAACGTAATATGTAATTTTCATATAGTATAGCGTTATTGTGTCAAATAACTCTATTAGGATTGAAAACATTCCATATTTATAGAAAGACCGTCCAAAGGAAAGAACTATCGCGTTACATATTTGCATTTTATGGAACGACATAAAATATACATATAAATCACAATACAAAAAACATTTTGTGTCAAAGGATTCTAGAAATTCTCATATATATTCCCAGTAAGCAAGAAATGTAGATCAACATTTTGAAATATTAATTTTATATAAATTTTATCAGAGTTTTCATATATTTTATAAATATGATTAAAATATTACCTAATAACGACATTTCTGCACATTAAAAAAATATTTCAAAATATAAAAAAAAAATTCCGAATATTTTATAAATAGTATGGAGTGTTAAAAAAAACATTATTGAGACATTGCATTGTTAAATATTGAAGTGTAAATGTTTTTTCAACGTTGAATCTATGTTGAATCTATGTTCTACATTGATTATTAAAATATTAAACAAATTAATATTATTAAAGTCGCTCATCTCGGAGATGAATACTACTATTGTCTCTAGATGAATGTGGCGGGGCTTTTTGTAAATAAAAATTATATAAAATGGAAAAAAGCGCAGTATTATGAGATTTTTTACTCTAATATATTCTAATAAAATCTATTGAAGTTTTTTATTTAGTCTTGTGTAAAAATTAATTTCATACATAATATTCTTAGAAGTTTATATGCCATTTAAGAAATATTAAGTCAATGTTCTCGAACATTGAACTGCAATACTTCACTTCTCATCTACGAAACATTATTTTAATAAATGTTGATCGTTTCTGCAATGTTTTTTCAACATTTTGCAATGTAATTCAACATTTCTAAGATGTTAATTCAATATTACTGCAATTTTATTTGGAATGATACTTTATAATAGTTTATATCAACATTATCAACATCTTCAAATATTTATATCAACATCTTCAAATTACAATCAAAGTTTGTTCGTAATAATGTATACAACATTAATTACATATTTGAAAACTTTACATGTTATTAAATATCGTTGTAATAATATTGTAGTATTGATTTTTTTGCTTACTAGGTTCTCTTGTAAGTATAATATTTTTTGCACAAATTACTCCTGTAAAGAAAAAGAATAGTAGCATTAATGCGCCTGTACTGTGTCAGTTTTGATGCCGATTTTATCAGACGCTCATTTTTGCTCGTTCTGTCCTATCAATTATTGAAAGTAAACTCTTTAAACTGTAATGTGCAAAGTTAACTTTATAAAAAAACATTAAAATCAACTAAAAAAGGATTGTTTTTTTAGAAAATTGTGAAATGAAAATATCAAAATGACATTTGTTTGTGTTAAGAATATATTGTTTATATATATAGGAATAAGTCGATATTATTTGATTAGTCAATAATTTTCTATTATATTGAGAAATAGTTTTTTACCCCTTCTGGAAAACGTACGTCTGCCTAGTTGACCCCCCCTCCCTCCCCCACTTAACCAAATCTTAATCAATAAATCATATAATAATACGCTATTTATGCGCTCTCAATATCCGCAAAAAAAATTATTACGCTCATTTCATTCAGCTAAAAAAAAATTGTTTTATGCTAAGTATAGGCTGTCAGTCAGCCACCCCACGTATTCATAACAACCGATATGGAAAATCAAATACACATGATTTATACACTACTTATGCACTTTATATTCACATAACTTCAATTTTTGCGCTACATCCCTTAAGACACTTCCTTCTTGGAGTAAACAGTCATATTTATCCCTAAGGTCGTTTAAAATTGAAAAATTACACTTTAATTATGCAAAACATATCTTCGATTTATGCGCTATTTCTAAGCAATTTTGATTTTTGTGCTGCATTAAAATTTGGTTAAGTTGGAGGGCCAGCTAGGTAGACGTAGAAAACGTAATTATTTTAGTTGTGTTACTTTTAAAATAGGGGAGCGATGTAATAAAATAAATATTATATACATCATTGTTAAAAAATTCTTTTTCTTCCATAAGTTTACGCATCGATCAATCAGTTTTGCAATGCACACTTTTCTCTATTTATAAAGCTGCATCGTACAATACAACGAAAAATACATAGCGATGTATGACATGGATAAATTTTTCCCACATGATGAATGAACTTTAATTCGTCAGACTTTGCGGACTCGCAGTGAACGATGTTTGTCACACCGCGAAATCCATTCGTGCACGTCCACGTTCCTGCAGCGTGCCGAGGAATACATTCGCGGCAATGAAGTCCGCAGGCTATGCCCGTTGTAACTGGCAGCTAAATTAAACTTTGTTTATCAGTCCATAACGATTTTCCATTTTTTATCTCGGCGAACTCCGCAGGGCTCCACATTGCATTAGAAACTGTCCGTTTTCATTTCATCTCGACCGTAAATCGTTCCTAGAGCTCCGATTTATTAAAACTTCTTTTTCTTTTAATTTGTTATGCAAATTGTTGACGGGGAACTGTATTCGGATTCGAACATACATTGCATATCAAAATCATTTGCACAACACTTCTGCGGTAAGAAGTATTTTCGACATCGTTTACACAGACTCTAGGTAAAGTGTAGCGGAATCGACGCAGTGCAAGATTAAAAAGTATCGTGCGCTTGGCAGCTTACCTTGTACGTAGAAAGGTTCGCCACGACACAGGAGAGGATAGCCTCTCTTCCCACTGGAACCGTCACGTTTGTTATTGGTGCGCTGAAGCTCGGTCCCTCTGAAACAGGGCGACGTTAAATGCTAAGTGACCCATTAACAACATTTCGTTATATCGTCTGACCACGCTCGAACGCTATTAAAGCGAAGAAGAGAGAGTGTAAGATCATTGTGTGCTCAACAACGCTAAAATTTTGCTGTTAACACAACTACGTACGATTACTATGTGACATCCAAGAACGTAATAAATTTCGTACGATTAAAAGCTTAAATTAACGCTTGATTAAATTAACTGCCAAACGAAATGGAATACACCTGCCTCCGGCATGTAGAAATGCGACACCGGATCCTGCGTGTAGCTCGTCCGAAAGGACCAGTTATACTAAATTTACTATTACGTAATGCGATTAATTATGATTAGCGCGATATCAAGGAGAATAATGAATTAAACTTAAATATTATCAAAGAGCGCACGATTAAACTTAAATTAGCAGTATATTGAATTATTCGTCCAAACGAAACGGTGATATATACGCACGACACGAAATGCAAAATATTGAGTTCTAGGTACATTATTATAAAATTATTTAGAATAGATTCCGATCGGAATTATTTCGTTTTCACTAGAAAACACAATAGGTTTGTTTGCGTTGTAGAAAATCCCAAAAAAATTTTAGCACTTAAAACGAGGTAAATGTTCGTCATACGTATATTCGGACGTTCACTATTTTTAGTGTTAAATCATACCTAATTTGAGTTATTTTTAATCATTTCTATAGATCGCCATTGCTCCTATCCAAGATGTTATAATTTGACTCAAACAATGGAGTTAAACGAGGAGTTAACTCAAGAACATGCATTAAATTTGACTCAAATTTAGTTATTATTTACTAAATGCATACAACATGGACGATGCCTATTTTGAAATATCTAACCACAGAAATGAATTGATTTACATTTTAACAAACATAGACGTTAAAAATGTTATTTAACTCAAGGGATTGGGTTTGCTCCTTTGACATCTGATAGTAACAAAGAAAAAGCAAAGATTCTGAATATAAAAAGTGCAAGCAACGCGAACAGATCTATTGTAGAAATCTAGGGAATAATTGAATAATTCCGATTGGAATTCATTCCGAATAATTGCATAATAAAATGCCCTGTACTCGGAGAGACGAACGACGCTCTGACGGAACCCGAAGACATGAATTTCTAACGTACCGAAAAGATCTGTCGGAATCCGACCGGATGACGCGTGACACCGCATGTAGTCTAAGTAACTCATTTCCGGGGTTTCGCTGTATCGGCATGCTGCCGAGAATTTACTGACGCGAAACAGTTTGGTTTCGCTCGACACATCAGAGCCTCGCGATCGGGCGAGCAACACTGCTGGCAAGGCACGTGTGCGCGCTGAAATATGTCTCCGTATCCATCCCGAAATGTTCACGTTCCTCGACAGCGTGCCGCGTCTCTCACTGGAAGTTCTGAATATCATTACGCTCGTCGTCACCGAGAACACCGTTCGTCCCGTCTGCGTAATATGCCGCGTCTCTCGCTGTGCCGTTACCGACTCCGTCCTTTTCGCAGCGACAGGAATTATTTAAACAAAGCTATTTATGTCACGTATCATGGACAAGACAACTCATGCGCAATACATAGGCGCGCAGTGTATCGCGTGTTATAGGGCGAAGGACTATGAACACAAAAAAGGGAAAAATTAAATAAAGCAAACGATTATTTTTATGAATTATACTGTTCGACAAAAAAATGACTTTCTTTGAACGCCGTAACAAATTAGTTATTTTTTATAGATTTTAAGATATAAATCTGATTTCCAAATTGCTCCATCATATCACAATTTTGAGAATTTACAAGTTGCAAAAAGACTTATTTTCACATATTTTGATGTATTATAACTATGACATAATACACAACGTGTGCCGGAGAAGTTTTATTGAAATCAAAATTAAGTATGTTGTTAGAATTTTTAGTTCCCAAAAGAATTTTTTAGTATAGACTATAATTAATAAAATATCCATGGTGTTAAATAGTGGTTTATTGCGGAATAGTTATGAATTAGATGATTTACCAAATAATTTTTAATTACATTTATACTTAAGTATTTATTATTGAATACAAATATTAAAATTGACAAATTCGAAGTGGTTGATTCAATATACCAGATCAAAACTTAAAAAATGTTTGGATTGTTGTAAAAATTTATGTATATAGAGATCTTTCATGATTCTGAATTTGTCAATTTTGATATCGCATTTTTATTCAGCGGTCTAAAAAAATCTCTCAAATTTCGATTAACATAATTGATAGTTATTTGGTAAATCCATAATCTTCATTGCTTTTTCGTAATATAACCATGATTATTAATAACTATGAATATCTTATTAACCGACATTAATAAGCAAGCTCTTTTTGAGAGCTAAAATTCTTAACAACATACTTAATTTTGATTGTACATAATAACATTTCTCTAATACATCACATATTGTAATTGAAAGCCGGAGAGAGAGAGAGAGAGAGAGATCGTTTACGAGTTTCCCTTTTGTTGTTTGAAGTTACTTGCTACCACACGGGACAATGCCGAATCTTTCTCTTGATTTTTATTTTTTGAAAATATATGGATGTTAATTATTATAATTTAAAGTCACAATGTTCTTTGAATAAATTTAATAATTTATAAATAATCAACTTTATTTAACTTTTCCCTTAAGGAATTCTCTTATTCATAATTCTCTCTCTCTCTCTCTCTCTCCTACATCAAAAACATGTAACAATATACATTTACTTTAATTAAACGGCATGTGTGTTTTAACGAGTTATAGTAGAGCACTGAGCATACCTATGTTGGATCACTGGTACGAAAAGTGAGAGGTTATCGCTACACGGAAAGAACGGTTTTGTTAAAGTATTTAAAAGTTTAACTAAATATAGATCAGAAAATAAACTTTGTTGAAGTATCAAAATGATTATGTAGAACGCTCAAGTTGATTACTAGAATGTCAAAACTTTTTGCAGCATTGTTCATCATGCTTGAATATCCTGAATAATTATTTTATCGTATTATTCGCATTTATCCTTTGTGTTCGCAATTTTCCCATTTTACCCTATCTTAAGGTACAAAAGCAGCGAACCTTCACTCCGCGTGCAGAAAAAAAATAAACCAATTCTCAGCTTCTAGATTACGTGCTAAACGAATGGAATCAATCAAAGCAGATCATAACGAATTGATTCGCGATGATTTAATCCTCGAAGCAAATATTGCCATGGTACACACGTATACGTGAAGAAGGTAGTATCGGAAGAAGATAAGGGACGCGCGAGGGCGAAACAGCGAGGAAATCGGCGCTGGAACACGGTGTGCGCCAACAGATAAGCACTGATCCCAATTACACGTCGGAATAGAGCTGTTTCCAAGTTGAGCGGATCATGGATTATTGACTCCATCGCGATTACTCCGCGGTCGTCGACACAATTGGCAGATCGATACACCTTCGATCGTTTATGTTTAACTCGGAACTGAAACGAGTTGCCGGACAATTTTAATTTGTCTTCACAATGTCATGACATATTCATAATTTCGTAGGTTCTCCCATGCGCGTCAGAAAGCTAAAATCCTTTTCGACTATAGCATAATTTAGTCGTGAACACCCAGAGAAAGGTTTCTTTGAGTCAAAGAACCATTTCTTTGAAACGAAGAAATCTTTCTCTGGATGAACAGATATACATAAATAATATTGCTAGAAATAAATTCACAGAGGTACATAGTTGGAAAATTTATGTAAATTTAACACATTCCATCTAAATTTCTGTATTAATTTAAAATTGATTAATTTAACACAAAAGAGGAATATGTTAGAAGGTAACTAAATGTTATATAAAAAATTAATATTAGATACATAACACTGACACAATTTGTAAGCAAATTCTGAGAAACCCATTTAGTTGAATCAACCAAGGATTTGTTTGCCTATATCCAAACAAGAAATTAATCGATGCAATAAAATAATTTAGTTGAAGCAAAGCATTTGGTTATTGTAATATTTCACTTGTTTCTGATAAACATTGACATCTCGTAAAGTTGTTTACAATAGCCAAATGTTTGGCTTCAACTAAATTATTTTATTATATCAACCAAGGATGTGTTTGCCCATATCCAAACAAGAAATTAATTGATTCAACTAAATGGGTTTCTCAGAGTATGGAAACATATTTCTTCAATAAAATTAACATTTATATTATGTTAAATTAATTCTTTTCAGTAAATTTAACATTTATAATATATTAAATTAACATATTTTAATCATTTGTTGTAGAATTTATTTTAGAACATCTTAAAATACATTATTTTTATGTTAATTGTTCACTTACTATAAATTATATTATTTTAGCGCTAAGAAATGTTGAATATCAATTTAAAATATCCAAATAACATAATCACATTATGTTAAATTAATACTCAGATATGTTAAAAAATTCAATGCAAAAAGGACCAGTTTTAACTTTTAACACAAATACAAAATGCTTTTACAGTGAACTTTTTATGCATAATATCAATTCATCTAGTGTGCTATTTTTAAATTGCACGATTTAAACTTATTGAGCACTTAAAAACAATGTACATTATGTGAAGGTAATGGAACTTTGAAAAAAAATTCGTTTCTAAATATTAACCGGAACCAATGTGGAAATCAAGCCCGCGATACTCTCGATCCGATCGATACTCGATCACAAGAGCCAAGAAACTAAGGTAACTTTCTTTTCGTCCGCTAACATGCAATCTCTGCAGATCGAAGCAACTTGACGCACCTGTGATCCGTCGTTGTGGACTCGGGGAAATTGAATTCAGCAAGGAAAGCTAGCCCGAGTCGGTCGAGTACTCGCAGACACATGTAGTACCATCGAGACCAGACCGACGAGAATGAAATTACGGACCATATCATCCCTTGAATCGCTTCGAAATGGTAATTACGGATCGGTAAATACCCTGTTAACAGCAATCGCGAATGTGATAATCACAGGACACGTACATACTCGTGATACCTTCAACTCCGTTTTAATTAGCCATTGATCTTTGATTGTACCCTTTAAAAATAGTTTATCCATCCTGGAACACAACCAGCGGGATATTTTGTATACCGTCTGTCATCCGTGCACAGTTTCAATTTATCGTCTATAAGATTCGTATTTGTCGAGACAGCCACATGGTGCCCGAAGAGATACAATACACAAAATTAATCAAACACCTTGATCCGATTCTATTCAGTGCGAAGCGGCTCGTGTTATGCGCGAAATCGTAGCCATCGCTGCTCTGTCACTTCTCGAGGGCTGAATGGCGGAAATAGATTTGAAACAGTGCTGAGTGATCGCGCGGCCCACCGATGATTAATCGGGGCGCTCCGCCGGAATAGAATTATTGTGTCACGACAACAATAAATGACACACGCACAATCACAGCGCTGGGCAGCCTCTTGTTACTGGGCAGTCTGCCCGTCACTTCGACACTCGTTCGCCGAGCATTGTTTTATTTCCGGACGAGAGGACAAGCCTGGTCCACAGCGCAGTTTGCTCGATCCTGTAACTCCCGTCGCGACCGGTAGATAAACGCTTTCCTCGCAGATACAGGCCGAAACGACGCGCCAATTTGTTAAATGGTGAAAGAGAGAGAACGAAAGGGAAGAACCTCTTGTCCCGGACCTCCCAGAATACTTCCGCTCGCATTATTCCGTGGTCCGTTCAGTACGCGTGATTCGTTCAAAAAGCTTTAATCCCATCGCCACTGCTTTTCACTTAATTGCTTTTTCCATGTAATTCGGAGGAGTTATTACGTTAACTTCCACGCGTTAAACAAGGAGAACCGTAGCGACGCAAAATAATCACAGTGCAGAAAGAAGGGTTAATGAGTTTTCGGACTACCACCATGGAATCTCATTCCGTGCCTATGACGTGCACTTCCGCTCTCGCAGAATCGCGTTCACAATGTTTTCTATCAATGTCAGCTTTAATCGATTCGACCGCGACGCGCGTATGCTTGCTCATGGGGTCGCGTCGGTGTACAGGCTGAAAAAGGAATCACGTCGTATAAATGTCACTCTGTACGCGATTTAATATACCAGCGAGATAAAATTCCGGACTAAAGAGAGCAGCGTTTCAGACATTTGTCGAGGGAGCGTTCGAAAAATTTATTTTTCCGCAGCGGAGCGTGGATGCCGTTTCATGGTGATAAAGCCACGCGCGTGGCTTACGAGATAAAGCGAATGTGAATTTGACGCATCCATATTCGTCGGAGTTTTCGTAGAATCGCAAACTGTTGAAATAGCCAGCCTGGAAAATATTTCCTTTTAGAACAGTCGGCGTTCGCCGGTCGCACAGACGCGGCACGACGTTTTTATTTGTGAATGCGAATAGAAAAAAGAGACATACAGAACACGATCCGAATAGGCCGATGGAGTTACCACCAGTACCGCCACTCTATTTGGTTTCTCTGCCCATTCACATATTACTTTCAGCTGTTGAATTTGATTAATTGGAACAACATTCCGGAGCGCGAGAAAGTGCTCAAACTGCAATGTCAATTGAAACGCAAAATGCAGCGAGAAGCGGTGCGGAAACATTTTTCTAAATACCTCATGGTTTACTTGCTCACTTGTTAAGTACAATAGCAATCCGGTGCGACGGACGTGAGTGTTACGCGAATCAATTTTTGTGGTGAATATTAATTGAAATATATACATCACCGGGCGCTGATTATCACGTTTTATCGAACATGCAATTTGCAATAAATTAGCATAAACCTGTACATCGCTTGATAATTAAGCGCATTGTAATGATGTTGAAAGGGACTCGGATGTAGAAGCATTATTGATATTTTAATCAATAATTATCGAACGACGAAATTAGGGCTATTTTCAATTTATGATGTGACAGAAATCCCTAATCTCTTCCCTGGATAATTTCGATAGAGACGTGATAATTTGACGGCATAATGGCAAAAGCAAACAGAAGCAAGATAAACGCCATTGGCTGGAGGGTCACTCCAAATGCTTATACCGTTATAAACACAAAGGGAAACTATGGAAACAGATGTGGTGCATATGCATTACCCCTCGCTCATGAATGTCTGAGCGTATAAACGAATTTTAACGAAGTTTTAATAGATTGTGTGTAATGATGTGATAATAACCTCGTAAGAGAGAGAGAGAGAGAGAGAGAGAGAATGCATTTTTTTTGTATATAGCACAAATAAGCTCCTTAATCAACAATTTGAAGAAACATAATTGCTTTCCTTACAGAAATCCAATTTAATACTGACCAATTTAGTACTGGGAATTACTTATTCTGAGTATTAAAAGCACAGAACAACAGCGCTTTTAATATGCAAAATAAGTAATTAATCACTACCTTCCAGTATTAAATTTCTATAAGGTTGTTTAACTCGGGAATAGTCATCTAATTTTTTTTTTACATAAATGATCACCTGAGATGTTTTTACACTCTAATTAAAATCACTATTATTAACAATATATTATATATTATTAATTGTTTTTCAATTTATTGGCATTTAAAAATATTGTAGATATGGATTTACTCACAACTTTCTGAAAAAAAGTTAGTAGAACAAATGTTCAACGTAATAAACACATTAAATAGTTTATTATGTGATAATATGTAAAAAAAATAAAAACTTTAATTAATGTAACGCTTTTTTATTGCGGGATAGAATTGCATATTTACAGTTTAAAAAGTATATATGTTAAAAAAGAAAAAATATATTAAATAATATATATACAAAATAATATTTTGCAATTCACATTTGGTCGTCGCTGGAATACAAAAATATCCCAAACAACCATACCCAGGTATAAAATTATTTATTTAAAAAATATATCAATATTATATACTTTATCGTAAAATGCACATCATCGAACACTTTTTTAGCACGTCATCATTGTGTGATTACGGTATCGTGTGCATAGTAACTATTTGAACGATTTGTAGTACGTATAATAAATACAATAACGAACCATGTTACTCTCTTTCTCTCTTTCTCACCCTTCTTTCTCTTGATATATATTAATTGCTTTACAAATTTTAATTTGTTATCACAGTGTAATTTACAAAATGCAATAATGCCAATTTCCTTAATATTGTTTGTCATTAATTCTCCTGGCAGAGGAAGATAGGAATAGAAGTTACGATAATATCAGTACACTGAAAAAAAATATAGTCAATTCTAATAAATATTTAGTTGAATACATGCCAACTAAATATTTATTAGATATAAAGATATATTTATTTGATACAAGAAATGTTAATTTCATTTAACAATTATTTTTTTTACTAAACAAATATTTATTTACTGTAAGTAAATATTTAGTTGGCAGTATTGAACTAAATATTTATTAAAATTGATTATATTTCTTTCTCAGTGTATAATAATAACAATATGTTGTTACAACGACGTAATACAACGTTATAATGACTAAATTTGATTGAAGGCCTGTTATCGCGTCGGTAACTTTGATATGACATTCCTAATCAAGAGATTCATTTCGAGAGTCTATATTAATTATCCTAATAAAGGGCCAGGATCAAGAAACAGATAGCAGGCGTAACCCTAGGGGTAATGAAATGTACACACTAGGGCATATTATATTAACCGAGCATACGAACTGACGGTAATTTACGGATACAAATGGCATGTAACTTGAAACTACGATGACATAATTATTCGCACTAATTTTGCGGCAATTGCACATTTCCAAGTGGAATACCGAGCGGAATGGAAGACTCGTATCAATTATACTTTATCCTTTGACACGTTATCCGTTACGTTTAAACATTTTTAATTATGTCAACCAGTCGGTGTGTTTCGATAAGTATTATATCTGTAATAAAAGTATAACGCGCTCGCACCGAAACTGTTGCGTACGAAAAAGTTGGTTTTAATTAATTTGCCTTGGATGCTGCATAAAAATATTGCGTAGAGAGGACCCTTTGTACCCTGCGCTCTCTGGCACAAAACTGATGTAAAATATGAGGTCGGCGTGTACCCAACTTACGTTTCATAAAAATATCACCCATCGTGCTTTGTATCTGATCTCCACTTTTAAGAGTACCATAAAATTCAACTTCAGCGAGGCAATTATTCAAAGGACTTTTACGGCAAGTACTTAACATATTTCCTAATAAAATGGAGTAGCGCTTTTTGTTATGGATATAGAAATCGTAAAATAAAGATGAGAGATGTAGAAGCAGTAATAAAGTCTACAGAAAGAGAGTAATTAACTATCATATTACTTCGATTTTTTAAGATGTATCAATTAAATACAATAAAATAATAATTTTTCAATAAAGTGCACATAATAAAAATATGTGTTAGAACTTTTTAGATTAAATCTTATATATTTCCCAATAAAACCGAAGTCTCAAGTTTTATGAGGTCCATCATGTCAATTGCATTAAACGGTGAAATTTTTACAGTCCTGGTGTAATTTTATATTGATAAGCTACATTTAATTCCCGGTAGCTTGCTTTTATGCGACGCTTTAAAGACACTTATACTCCATTAACTCCTGGCCTCCAGGATCAGCCGGGCGCGTCCTGGCACGTACCACATGGATTTTTAAAAAGGATGAGTCTACTTTAAAAATAATCTCTAATGTAAGCGGAAGTGTTTCTTTATGGGTCGACTCGCTACTAATGAACCGCTTGAGGGAAAGACGCCAGAATTTCCAAATTGTAGAGAAAGGGTCAAAGTGCAACGCGCGAAAACTTTCGGAGTAAGAGCGTCGCTCTGCGAACTCTGTCGGTTGAATCGGAGGTGCACGTTAATTAAATGAATGAAGTCAAATCAAATTTGTATGCTCAAATGGCACCTCGATAAAAGCTACTAGAATATAAATGATAGTCGATTGAATATCTAATACCATTATTCCCAAAGAGTAATGCATTGCATTATCACGCACGAAGGAAGAAAATGACAAAAATTAACATATTAACGTAAATCAACAAGAATTAACGCTCATTTTCTCAATTCCTGCCTAAACAATTAGGCCTAAAAGCGACGCGATAAATTTTGTGATTGATTTTAATAGCGTTATAAAAACGCTCATATTAAATTTGAAACTATTAACTATTTACTGTTCAAAACATCGTTCGTATGTATATCTCATCGATTACCTTCGATCGCGCGAATATAATCTGACTACAAAGGAATCAAATTTCACAACGCTTCGCGCTAGTTACATGCATATCAGACACGCCACGCTCTGCATATCTTGATTTGACAGGTATCCGAATTAATCGACACCTATAGCTAGGCGATGTCCATGGTTATCCGACAAACTATCAATCCACGAAGTACACGTATACCATACTGCCCTATCCGCAAACTGTATTGTAGCTAACGATGTTAGTTTAACGTTCTCACAAGAGATATATAAGTATTCCATAATATTATTTATTTGAGAACATATCAATATTTTTTTTACACGGTAAAAACTATTTTGTATTTGCACTAGAATTGGGTTTTATTAAAACTTTGATATTGAATTTTTAACACATGTATCTGTACGTTTATTTAACATGGTATAGTTGCTTTATTTAAACATTTTATGTTTGATATGCAACATTTATTGGTATAAAAATAGCACAATTTATGAATAACTGAATAATAAAAATTTAAAAAATTTAAATTTTAAAATAAGTAAATAAGATATATTAATCCTTTGTGGATTATCAAACTTATTTAGGATCTCCTTTTATTTTATAAACTGCTCGCTAAATTTTTATGAAAAGGCCTATAGTAGAATAATTTGATAATGCTTTATTCAAATCTGAGTTAAAAATAAAATTTTTTAAATGGATTCCATGTGGCGGATATTCTAAGATAATTTTAAAAAACGTAATCCGATTATCACAAAATTGGGTTTTAGGGAACTTTTAATTACGAAGTAACATAAAGTTTCCAGTTTCACTTTATTTGAAGCTCATCAGTGCTACACGGAAACAGTTAGTATTGATTTCCAAATTGACTTTTAAACTCTGAATCCTGCATGACATTAGGTCCTCCTTTATTAGTTACTAATCTTTTAAAATTCGACATTTTCAGATTATATTTAAATTTAATGATATTGAAAGCCTTCTAAAACCGAGTTTCACGACTATTTTTTTTTAATTTGAATTTTAGAATTTTGAGGATCAAATTTAACGACTCTAAAAATTCTTAGAAAACGAAATATTTCTGTGATAAAAAAAACCCTAATTTTCAAGAGTTAATCTAATATCTATATTATAAATGTTAATTTTTACCGAAATGTACATATATTAATTTAATACATTATAAATGTTAATTTTACTGAAGAAATATGCTTCCAAATGAAGAAATTTGCTTAAAAATGGAAATATGTTAAACTTAACACAATTCTTCAACTATCTAAAATTTATACACCGAACATATATCCTTAATTTATTAAAAAACGAATAAATAACGATACTCCTTAATAGCGAGTACATCGTACACGAAAGATCAATTTGCGTACTATCAATGCAATATTCAGCGCAGCATGCGCTACATAGTTTATGTTATATATATAGCTGTAGTTTATAATACACCAGGCTGATTATAACTCTAATATTCCGTTATTCTAGCTCACCTCAGGAATACGCGCGTCACGTGGTTTCCTAAGCTCCATACGTTGCCGTAATATTCGACTGTGCCATTTCAGAACTTGCCGAATGTGGGATACATGCCAACTAATGATACTCCCTCGTGTGCTAGTCGAAGTGGGTTATCCGAAGTGGCTCGTTAAACCTATATTCTATTCCGCTTTAAGTAGAGTCACGACCCTTTGAGTGTCAACTGGTAAATACCGCGTAAACCATTTCTGCTAATATGTTTTGTGGCAAAACGTGTTGGAAGCCATTCGCTTACCCTGCATATTCGCTTAATTAATTAGCTTTGCGCTCTATTGTGTGTATCATGTTATATACGGAAATCGCTGTTAGCTTTCATACTAACATGGGACCATATTTGCCTTAGATATTTTACATTTACGTTACTCCTCAACCGCAAGTTATTATTGTTTGGAAAGGATAATTTCGATATTCAGTTAATTGTCCAACATATGCGAGGTTAACGAACTGCTGTGCAGCGCACACAAAACTTATTATATAAATGATACCACATTGAATATATGCAAAATTTAGCGTTAAATTGTTACAATGATTAACTCTTTATTTAGATATTGCATCCGTTAATAAATATGTATTGATTTTACGACATGCTAATGAACGGTTTGTGTATATGTGATCAGATTTACATGAAGTATTCCACCGGTGCGCCGTCGATTGAAACGGATACTCTGGAACAAATGATTGTTCCAGTCTAATTTTAACCAGAGGCACTTCTTTTCTTCGCAAGTCGAGTAATTAAATACACTCGAGGTATCCACATTAATACATACTATTCCAGCAATTGGTCGGAACTCGACTATTTAATGAAAAATTCCATTGCATCGCAATATTATGCGATCTCCGAAACGACAACGGGCATGTTTCGCGTATACAAAGACGCCCCTTTAAGATATCGAGCGAGTCTTAATGACATTAAACGCCATTCGTACGAATTCCAAGGAAAAAGGAAATTCGTTTGACTATCTAATGCAATCCGCTGCTGATCCCATTGAAGATTTGAATACGCACCGACGGTTTCCATGCCACGTGTGCCGTAGATTACCTTTAGAATAGAAGCTGTGTAGCTGTTTTCACTTTAAGGGACAAAATTCAAGATGGATTAAATCAGAAAACAATTTAAAGACTCTTTGAGCATTCTTTGGAACTTCGATGCATTTAAAGTAGAAAAAAATATCTTATTTGATCTAAGTTATATCTTAACACTTTATAACATTATAGTGTGAATTTATACAGGGTGTTTGGCGACTACCATATTTTGTGTCATACGTGGGTAGAACAGCCTATACTGAATCAAAAAGTCCTGTACCATTTTGAGGTGTCAGCAATAGTTAACAAGATATTAATTACTAAGAATTGCAAAATATTGGTCTTGAATAATTTTTTACTCAAATACTATCAACTTTACAGAAAAACTGCAAAAGACAAAAATT